>NC_057798.1:328905130-329118284 GCF_018294505.1 Triticum aestivum | reverse complement strand
CCCCCCTGAAAATACCAGGTTCAACTGAAAAACATTTCAATGAACCCAAAATGCCCTTCACAAAAGTTCATCATTTTTGAATTGGTCTAGAACCTCTCCCAAAAATGGTGCACATTTTTCTAGGCCATTCTGGATTTCTGAATTAAATCATTACTTATTTGCATTTGGGCATTTAAATACTATAAAATATTTAAAATGCTCAAATAATCATAAACTAAAATGTTTACTGTTGGATATATTCTAAACAGTAGCCATGATTAGTTTCATGATTTTTGGAAGTGCCTAGATATTTTTAATAAAGCCCAACAGTTACAGAAATAATAGAAAACAGAAACATTAAATAAAAGAGAGGAGAGAACCTCACCTGGACTCACCTGTCGCAGCCCAGCTGGCCAGCCCATCTGGCCGGCCCAGCCCAGCGCCCCCCCTTGTCATCTTCCTCCTCTGCCAGGAGGACGAACAGGTGCATGGCGGGCGCCGACGCTGCCCCGGCCACCTCCTGCTTCCCCGGCCACCTCCTGCTTCCCCGGCCCCTCCTAGACGACGCCACGGAGACACCCAGAGCCTCCCCTCGTTCTCCCCTCTCCCTCTGGACCGCTCCCCCTCCTCTGGCTCTCTCTTTCCCTCTCTTCCCTGTGAGCCCCGAGCGCATCCGTCGCCGCCGTTCGCCATAGCCGCGGCCACTGGCCACCCCACGCAATCCCGACGCGCCCAGAAGCTCCGCCACGTTGTCTTCTTCATCTTCGATGAGCCACGCAAGCCGGGAGGGCCTGGAACGTCGCCATTGCCGTCGTCTTCCACCTCGGGCTCCGACCACCGCCGCCGTCGATTCACCGCACGCAGGACGTCCCCGAGCAAACTGGCCTGCTCTGCGAGTCCGCCGTGAGCCCCTCTTCCTTTCCCCTCACCTCTCTCTCTCGCGCGTGCCCTGTAGCCGCTGTCCCGCGAGCGCCCGAAGCCGCCGTCCGCCATGGCCGGCGAGCTCCGTGCCCCCGAGCACCTCCGCCTCGCGTAGTAGCTCTGACGTGCTCCTGCTGCCCCGTAGCTACTGCCTGTGCTCTCCGTTCGCTCGAACGCGAGCTGCAGCCCCACGCCCGCGCTATCCCGAACTCCGGCCGCCGCCGAAGTCGACGCTGCGCTCGACTCAGGCCACGTCTCACCCTCCCGATGCTACCAATGGATGCGCGCAAGCGCCAGCAACCCATAGCCGCAAACCTCGCTCGAACCGTCGTCCGTAGCTCAAACCCGAGCCCCTCCGCCGCACCTATCGTCGCCGGCGTCAAGCCGCCGGCGAGTTAGCCTCAGTTGACCAGGGGTTTGACCTCCCCTGGGTACATGACATGCGGGCCCCGCCCGGCTAACTAATCTAGTTTAGGTTTAAACTAAATTAGCTTAACCTAGGTTAGTACTAATTAAACTAGGTTAGTTTGGTTAGTCACTCACATGTGGGCCCACGCCCACTAACACTTTTAGTTAGGATTAAATTAGCACTAGTAGTCTCTGTTAATTAGTCTAGTCACTGACCAGTGGGTCCCAGCGTCAGTTTGACTATGCCACGTCATCGTTAACCTGGCCCACCGGTCAGCCTCTGTTTCCGCCCTGTGCCACTGACGTGTGGACCCCACTGGTCAGGTTTGACCTGGACCATCGCCTTTGACCTGCTGACGTCACCACGACATCATGCTGACGCAATAAGTATTTTTTGGATTTATTTTTATACAAGAAATTCCAGAAAATGCTACAAACTTCAAAAATTCATAGAAATTCAACCGTAACTCCAAATTAAATAATTTATATATGAAAAATGATCAGAAAAATCCAATCTATCCATCTGTACCATTTTCATGCATGTTAGAACAACTTATAGCTGCTGTTTAGCACAAATCTTATAAATGGCATTTAAACCCTCACATATGGAGTTTGAATTTGAATCCTGGATTCAAACCAACTCCATTTAACTTGTTGCTAGTTGCATTAGCCCAATCAACAGCATATTGCCATGTCATGATCATGCATCATATTGTGCATTGCATTGATTGTGTTTCTTCCTTGTTTGTCGGTATTTGTCCCCTCTCAGTAGACGATGTTCCGATGATGAGATCGATGACACCGATGAAGAGCTATATTATCTTCAGAAGTGCCAGGCAAGCAAAACCCCCTTGTTCATTCCGATACAATCCTACTCTCTCGCTCCTGCTCTCTTTTAATGCATTAGGACAACACCGATTCATCTGTTACTTGCTGCGGTAGCTGAACCCCTTTATCCTTTGCATGACCTGTCATTGCCACAGTAAATAGATGAAACCCACTAGCATGAGTAGGAGTTGTTTGAGCCCTGTTGTGCCTACTCATTCATGCTTGTTTGTCATGCCTGCTACTGCTTAGAGTTGAGTCAGGTCTGATTCATCGGGGATGAATCAGAGGTGTGTGAACATGCCCTACCGTTGAGAGCTAAGTGTGTGAACACGATTTGGTATAGGTAGCGGTGAGAGGCCATGTAGGAGTACATGGTGGGTTGTCTCATTGCAGCCGTCTTCAGGAACTGAGTTCTGTGTTTGTGATCCATGACCAGTTACTACCACACATTGGGTTCTGGTAACTCGACCCCTCTCGACTTATTAATCGACATGATCTCTGTCCAGGAGTTGCAACTAGTTTCTGGTGTTTGTAGGTAGTGTTAGTAGTCTACCAAGTGGCACCCGGTACAGGTGGGCTTGAGACAGACTAGGCACAGTGGCCCGGTGTACCAAGTGGCACCCGGATGGTGGACTTGGGAACCATGCACACATCGTTTGGGGCCGTGAGCGACACCCCGGCCGGATCTTCTTGTGGATGGAACCCGAATAGGCGATAAACCTGGACGAGAGACTTGTTTGGTTAGTCAGGTCGTGGCCGACTCCCTCGCCTGGCTTCTGCTTGAAGGTTGCCGAGCTACATGACGTGTACAGGGCGATAAGTGGCGGGAGCGTGTGTGAAGAAGTACACCCCTGCAGGGTTATCATTATCTATTCGAATAGCCGGATTCCTCGGATATGGAAACTTGGACCCCTTGCATAGTTCATAGACAAGTGAAAGTGGATACTCTAAAATACGCAAGATAAGCGTGAGTGCTATGGATGGCGTTCTCATAGGGAGACGGGAGCGGATCCATAGTGGTGTATTAATATGGTGAATATGTGGACTCGTGTGCACCACCTCAAAAGAGTTACTTGCAGTCGTAGTTCAGGATAGCCACCGAGTCAAAGCTGGCTTGCTGCAGTTAAACCCCACCATCCCCCTTGTTGATAATGATGCATATGTAGTTAGATCTGATGTAAGTCTTGCTGGGTACATTTGTACTCACATTGCTTAATTTATGTTTTTGCAGAGAGACTTCAGTCTCGCTAGTAATACCGCATGGACTTCGACGTTTAGCTTGTTACCTCAGCTACGATCTTGTGCCCTCGGCAGGATCTGGTAGATAGTCGGTCTTCTCAGCCTTTTTCATTTGTAGGTGTCTGTACTCAGACATGTTAAGCTTCCGTTTGTGCTTTGATTTGTGTGCTCTGAATGTTGGGTCATGAGACCCATGTTTGTAATATCTCGCTCCTCGGAGCCTATTGAATAAATACTTGAGTCGTAGAGTCATGTTGTGATGCCATGTTGTATTTGCACATATCGAGCATATTGTGTGTATGTTATTGAAATGCTTGGTATGTGTGGGATCTGACTATCTAGTTGTTTTTCCTTAGTAGCCTCTCTTACCGGGAAATGTCTCCTAGTGTTTCCACTGAGCCATGGTAGCTTGCTACTGCTCCGGAACACTTAGACTGGCCGGTATGTGTCCTTCTTCGTTCCTGTGTCTGTCCCCTCGGGGAAATGTCACGCGATGAATTCCGGAGTCCTGTTAGCCCGCTACAGCCCGGTTCACCGGAGTCCTGCTAGCCCAGTGCTACAGCCTGGATTCACTCGCTGATGACCGACACGTTCGATGTTGGGTCATGGATGCCTGTCCCTGTAAGTTAGTGCCACTTTGGGTTCACGACTAGCCATGTCAGCCCGGGTTCTTTGTCATATGGATGCTAGTGGCACTATCATATATGTGAGCCAAAAGACGCAAACTGTCCCGGGCCAGGTAAGGTGGCACCCGTGGGAATACCGTGCGTGAGGCCGCAAAGTGATATGATGTGTTACATGCTAGATCGGTGTGACTCAGGATCGGGGTCCTGACAGCTTTGGTATCAGAGCTTGACTGCCTGTAGGATTACCAAGCCAAGCTGGTCGAAGTTGAGTCTAGAAATTCTTTAGTTATATAAGGGAATTGATTGTGGGATGGAATGTAAGGCTATTTTTACTCCTTATATCTCATGCCCTTTTGATCTGAGTCATCTTATCTTTCCTACGGGGTTAAGGCACTAGGCTTCTCCTCTTCTATCAGGATCACGTGTTACTAATCCGTAGACTCATATTATTGTTGGAATTAAGCTTGAGTTCAGTTCCTACTATCTTCTGTATGTTCATAGTTGATCTCGGAACCTTGATATTATGATGATCGAGTGGTTATGCCACCATTTTGTAGCATGTCTCCAATCCTTTTGAGCTTTTACAGCCGTTATGTTGTCCGAGTCATCCCAGGTTTCTAAATAGTCTGATGCATTTGCAAATCCCTTCCTCCTGTTTCCGATGTTCCTTTGGGCCAGATTAACCACACTATTCGGTGAGTTGAGGTACTCTATTGCCTCGACGTATATGTTGGAGCTATTATTATGACCCTAGCTGTCTTAGGGGATCATCTAGTAATCTAGCCATGTTCTGTGTTCCCAGTGTGATGATTCTGGCCATCATTCTCGAAAGCATCCCGTGATGCCACCGAGTTAGTAGGCATTCTACTCCTGGGTTTTGAACCCAAGATTCACCCTACTTCATGTTGTTCGTATTTGCTAGTTCCTTTAAGATATTAGTAACCTTTGCGATAGTCCTCGAGGTCCGTGGTATATCGTTCTTCCAAATACCATGAACCATTCTTGGCAGGAGTTCTTTTGAACCGAAAGATCACAACTAGAGTGCTTTTGATGAGTTCTCCATTCTATATTGTGAATCTGCCAGTTCTACCTCTCTGCATGGGTTATCCGGAAGAAATATGTTGAACTTCGTTCGACATGCTAAACCATGCATCCACAACTCAGAAAATCGTATGTTCCTTTGAGTTGTCCCGCTCTAGTTGTCCTCTGACCCTCGTCTATCAATTGATAGTCAAGAGTATATGTGCATTAGTTCATCGATGCATATTACTCTTGTGGTCCATCAAGCCATTCTATTCCAGAGTGACTAGGAGAAACAAACTCCAGTACCCTTTTCCATTTCCAGGATTGGGTCAAAGCAGTTGTGTTCCGCAGATCAAGTTGCAATCCAGCTTCTGGTCTGTTCTACCTTGAGGTATTACCATTTTTATATCAGGAATATCATGGGAATTGCACACCATCCTATGAACTCTCGATACAGTGATACTCTCTCCATCATTATTCACTCCTCAGTCCCCGTGTTGCTGCAACCGGAATGCCGACATGTCAACTATGATGTGTGAAATCAATCCTCCTAGAAACCTTGTTACTTGGTAGTAAAGGACAATAATTTCATTCTTAGTGTGTTGGTTCTTGAATCATCATTCTAAGATAGATCATGCTACCTAGTCCATATTTCCGGGTGCACTCATCAACCAAGGAGTTAGGATTGTGACAATCCCTTGCTCCTTGATCATATTGTCTTGTCCTGAAAAGCAAGAGTGTTCTCGAGCTTAATAACATATCGGTGGTTTGTGATTTTCCGAATATTTTCTCGGAAGTATTACCAGGTTGTCACCTGACCGCTATGTTGAGTTCGTGATCAAGATGGTTTCCTGTAAACCACACCTTCTCCAAGAATCTGTGTGGGATACCCCTGAGCTAGTTGGTCAAGCTAAACAACAACTTGGAGAGTTGGAAGATAAAAGCTTGTCCGACTTAGTTCATGTTAAGGGATATCTTTTTGTGTGTGTGTGTGTGTGTGTTGAAGCAAGATGATATCTTCATCAATTGGTCCTTGTGAACAATTGTTGGATCTATTATCTTACCCAAACCTTTGATTGAGTATGGGCTATCGTCAAATCAATCAGGACCAATGAAATTCGTAATGTTGTCTTACTCGTGGTTTTTCCTCGAGCATACACCATTATATTCTTTGGTCTGACCAATGCTATCACCGTGTTCACTTAACTATGGAATTCCTTTTAAAAGGAAACCCAGATGAATTGTTGTTGAGCCATTGACAACATCCTTATCTCCTCCATGATTTTGTTGAACATTAAGCTAGTGTTGGAAACTTGTGTAAGCATTTTCTTCATGTCCCGTGCATGAAGCATATGTTTGGATGAAAGAAGTGACTTCCTCTAATTCACGTGCATTTGATGTAAGTTGCCGCCGTGAACTCGAGAAAGTATATTTTTTGCTTCCTCTGGAATCATCTCAAGTCAGTCATGCATGTGCGAAGATGCTATGGTTTGATAGGCTCGCTACCTCCATTCTATATGTGTTCCTAGCACGCCAAGCCACTGATTGGTTTGTTCAAGGAGAAGGAGTTCCTTCATAAGAGCTAATCCGGACTTATGTAAGGACTTCGATATCCTCGATGATGGTTCCCAACCTGAACTCGGTAGTGTTTTATTATAAGACTACTACGTGGTCATGCTTCTCTGGGACAACGTGTTCACATGTTTGTAGCAGAACCAGCTCATGTTTGGAGCTTGCTATCGTAGTTCATTTCCCGAGAATCTCGCAACGTTATCTCGTCGAATTGTGTTGCAAACTTTCATTTTTCTTCCTAGACTCGATGAGTCTGGAATATCCTGACACCAACCAGGTCTGAATCTCAGGCAGATATGATGGTTGGAACATTTCCCAAGAACTATAATATTGGTCCCTCGATAACCGGTAAGGTGGATGTCATGGCCAACACACCCAGCCGGAAGACCCATTATTATAGTAGCTTGATTGAGGAAGTTGGCCACCTCCCCATAAGGATTTCGCAGGATTTACTCCCTAGTCGTTCCTTGTGGATTTTTGTGTTCCCGAAGTCCGACCTTTTACTTGATGTTCTAGATATCAAACCATAATTATTTATGGATTACGCTAGCACATCAAGGAGAACATTAGAAGCGGAGTGCTAAATGTCTCTCGGTCGATCATCCAGATTTTGTTTCCTTGGCCTCGTTAAGGTGAAATCTGAGAAGTTGTTATCTTCCTATGCATCTGCATCGTCCAACACTATCCATCATGGTAGTATGTTGTGTTGCCAGGATCCTTGACACGGAGATTGGTAAACCCTGATGAATATGGAAATGCTCAAGTTCTTGAGAGCACGCACAAGCGCTAGGTGTTATCATCGACACTAACTGGAATTGCTCTCAGTTTCCTCGGTGATGCTATAACTTTTTAAACAATGGACTTACTCTCTACTGTTGAGTTTCTCCCTAGTTACTAAAATCACCCCTTGTGTTGTTTTCAACAAGGTAATCCACATCATCCATTTTAATCCGGGTATGCCATTCTACCGAACCCCTCCAAATGGTCGCTCGAGAATTGCCTTAGGTTGGTATAAAATATTTTCGATGATCTCTGAATCAAAGGTAATTCTTTTTGCCACTTAAGGTAATAATCTACGAATCACCCTCCTCTAGGATGTCCCGCTGTGGCATCATGGAAACTCAACTCCTCGCTACGTTGACAACCGTTCACCACCCTTTTAAGCGTGGAATTGTTGTCTACCTAGTGAACCCTCGTCATTTGTTCCACTCCATCCCTCTAGATGTGTGTTTTGTGTCTCAGCTCGAGTGGTGTTACTATGCCTCATTCTGCGAGTTGATCCTAAGTTGTTCGATCTTCAAGAAGATCGATCCTTCTAGAGTCTCCTTCTCCTCTCGTGGTCGTGTTGGCTGGAGTTCTCAGAGCAAGACGACAAGACAAAGATGGTGATTGAATCAACGTTCATTTGAAGTGCAACCTGGATCGTGAAGATTGTGTTAGTTTGCGTGCCCCCTTCGTCTTACCCTACGCTTGAATCTCGGGTCGAGATTCTTGTTTAGTGGGGGTGAGTTGTCACATCCCTAGCTTATGGCTTTGCACCAGGGCTTCCCTTCATGTGTGCATCATGTTTAAATTTTATGAAAGTTGAAATGGGGATGACAGAACCCCCAGCCCCTCCCTGAAAATACCAGGTTCAACTAAAAAACATTTCAATGAACCCAAAATGCCCTTCACAAAAGTTCGTCATTTTTGAATTGGTCTAGAACCTCTCCCAAAAATGGTGCACATTTTTCTAGGCCATTCTGGATTTCTGAATTAAATCATTACTTATTTGCATTTGGGCATTTAAATACTATAAAATATTTAAAATGCTCAAATAATCATAAACTAAAATGTTTATTGTTGGATATATTCTAAACAGTAGCCATGATTAGTTTCATGATTTTTGGAAGTGCCTAGATATTTTTAATAAAGCCCAACAGTTACAGAAATAATAGAAAACAGAAACATTAAATAAAAGAGAGGAGAGAACCTCACCTGGACTCACCTGTCGCAGTGCAGCTGGCCAGCCCATCTGGCCGGCCCAGCCCAGCGCCCCCCCTTGTCATCTTCCTCCTCTGCCAGGAGGACGAACAGGTGCGTGGCGGGCACCGACGCTTCCCCGGCCACCTCCTGCTTCCCCGGCCACCTCCTGCTTCCCCGGTCCCTCCTAGACGACGCCACGGAGACACCCAGAGCCACCCCTCGTTCTCCCCTCTCCCTCTAGACCGCTCCCCCTCCTCTGGCTCTCTCTTTCCCTCTCTTCCCTGTGAGCCCCGAGCGCAGCCGTCGCCGCCGTTCGCCATAGCCGCGGCCACTGGCCACCCCACGCAATCCCAACGCGCCCAGAAGCTCCGCCACGTTGTCTTCTTCATCTTCGATGAGCCACGCAAGCCGGGAGGGCCTGGAACGTCGCCATCGCCGTCGTCTTCCACCTCGGGCTCCGACCACCGCCGCCGTCGATTCGCCGCACGCAGGACGTCCCTGAGCACACTGGCCTGCTCTGCGAGTCCGCCGTGAGCCCCTCTTCCTTTCCCCTCACCTCTCTCTCTCGCGCGTGCCCTGTAGCCGCTGCCCCGCGAGCGCCCGAAGCCGCCGTCCACCATGGCCGGCGAGCTCCGTGCCCCCGAGCACCTCCGCCTCGCGTAGTAGCTCTGACGTGCTCCTGCTGCCCCGTAGCTACCGCCTGTGCTCTCCGTTCGCTCGAACGCGAGCTGCAGCCCCACGCCCGCGCTATCCCGAACTCTGGCCGCCGCCGAAGTCGACGCTGCGCTCGACTCAGGCCACGTCTCACCCTCCCGATGCTACCAATGGATGCGTGCAAGCGCCAACAACCCATAGCCGCAAACCTCGCTCGAAACCGTCGTCCGTAGCTTAAACCCGAGCCCCTCCGCCGCACCTATCGTCGCCGGCATCGAGCCGCCGGCGAGTTAGCCTCAGTTGACCAGGGGTTTGACCTCCCCTGGGTCCATGACATGCGGGCCCCGCCCGGCTAACTAATCTAGTTTAGGTTTAAACTAAATTAGCTTAACCTAGGTTAGTACTAATTAAACTAGGTTAGTTTAGTTAGTCACTGACATGTGGGCCCACGCCCACTAACACTTTTAGTTAGGATTAAATTAGCACTAGTAGTCTCTGTTAATTAGTCTAGTCACTGACCAGTGGGTCCCAGCGTCAGTTTGACTATGCCACGTCATCGTTGACCTGGCCCACCGGTCAGCCTCTGTTTCCGCCCTGTGCCACTGACGTGTGGACCCCACTGGTCAGGTTTGACCTGGACCATCGCCTTTGACCTGCTGACGTCACCACGACATCATGCTGACGCAATAAGTATTTTTTGGATTTATTTTTATACAGGAAATTCCAGAAAATGCTACAAACTTCAAAAATTCATAGAAATTCAACCGTAACTCCAAATTAAAGAATTTATATATGAAAAATGATCAGAAAAATCCAATCTATCCATCTGTACCATTTTCATGCATGTTAGAACAACTTATAGCTGCTGTTTAGCACAAATCTTATAAATGGCATTTAAACCCTCACATATGGAGTTTGAATTTGAATCCTGGATTCAAACCAACTCCATTTAACTTGTTGCTAGTTGCATTAGCCCAATCAACAGCATATTGCCATGTCATGATCATGCATCATATTGTTCATTGCATTGATTGTGTTTCTTCCTTGTTTGTCGGTATTTGTCCCCTCTCAGTAGACGATGTTCCGACGATGAGATCGATGACACCGATGAAGAGCTATATTATCTTCAGAAGTGCCAGGCAAGCAAAACCCCCTTCTTCATTCCGATACAATCCTACTCTCTCGCTCCTGCTCTCTTTTAATGCATTAGGACAACACCGATTCATCTGGTACTTGCTGCGGTAGCTGAACCCCTTTATCCTTTGCATGACCTGTCATTGCCACAGTAAATAGATGAAACCCACTAGAATGAGTAGGAGTTGTTTGAGCCCTGTTGTGCCTACTCATTCATGCTTGTTTGTCATGCCTGCTACTGCTTAGAGTTGAGTCAGGTCTGATTCATCGGGGATGAATCAGAGGTGTGTGAACATGCCCTACCGTTGAGAGCTAAGTGTGTGAACACGATTTGGTATAGGTAGCGGTGAGAAGCCATGTAGGAGTACATGGTGGGTTGTCTCATTGCAGCCGTCTTCAGAAACTGAGTTCTGTGTTTGTGATCCATGACCAGTTACTACCACACATTGGGTTCCGGTAACTCGACCCCTCTCGACTTATTAATCGACATGATCTCTGTCCAGGAGTTGCAACTAGTTTCTGGTGTTTGTACGTAGTGTTAGTAGTCTACCAAGTGGCACCCGGTACAGGTGGGCTTGGGACAGACTAGGCACAGTGGCTCTGTGTACCAAGTGGCACCCGGATGGTGGACTTGGGAACCCTGCACACATCGTTTGGGGCCGTGAGCGACACCCCGGCCGGATCTCCTTGCGGATGGAACCCGAATAGGCGATAAACCTGGACGAGAGACTTGTTTGGTTAGTCAGGTCGTGGCCGACTCCCTCACCCGGCTTCTGCTTGAAGGTTGCCGAGCTACATGACGTGTACAGGGCGATAAGTGGCGGGAGCGTGTGTGAAGAAGTACACCCCTGCAGGGTTATCATTATCTATTCGAATAGCCGGATTCCTCGGATATGGAAACTTGGACCCCTTGCATAGTTCATAGACAAGTGAAAGTGGATACTCTAAAATACGCAAGATAAGCGTGAGTGCTATGGATGGCGTTCTCGTAGGGAGACGGGAGCGGATCCATAGTGGTGTATTAATATGGTGAATATGTGGACTCGTGTGCGCCACCTCAAAAGAGTTACTTGCAGTCGTAGTTCAGGATAGCCACCGAGTCAAAGCTGGCTTGCTGCAGTTAAACCCCACCATCCCCCTTGTTGATAATGATGCATATGTAGTTAGATCTGATGTAAGTCTTGCTGGGTACATTTGTACTCACGTTGCTTAATTTATGTTTTTGCAGAGAGACTTCAGTCTCGCTAGTAATACCGCGTGGACTTCGACGTTTAGCTTGTTACCTCAGCTACGATCTTGTGCCCTCGGCAGGATCTGGTAGATAGTCAGTCTTCTCAGCCTTTTTCATTTGTAGGTGTCTGTACTCAGACATGTTAAGCTTCCGTTTGTGCTTTGATTTATGTGCTTTGAATGTTGGGTCATGAGACTCATGTTTGTAATATCTCTCTCCTCGGAGCCTATTGAATAAATACTTGAGCCGTAGAGTCATGTTGTGATGCCATGTTGTATTTGCACATATCGAGCATATTGTGTGTATGTTATTGAAATGCTTGGTATGTCTGGGATCTGACTATCTAGTTGTTTATCCTTAGTAGCCTCTCTTACCGGGAAATGTCTCCTAGTGTTTCCACTGAGCCATGGTAGCTTGCTACTGCTCCGGAACACTTAGACTGGCCGGCATGTGTCCTTCTTCGTTCCTGTGTCTGTCCCCTCGGGGAAATGTCACGCGATGAATTCCGGAGTCCTGTTAGCCCGCTACAGCCCGGTTCACCGGAGTCCTGCTAGCCCAGTGCTACAGCCTGGATTCACTCGCTGATGACCGACACGTTCGATGCTGGGTCATGGATGCCTGTCCCTGTAAGTTAGTGCCACTTTGGGTTCACGACTAGCCATGTCAGCCCGGGTTCTTTGTCATATGGATGCTAGCGGCACTATCATATACGTGAGCCAAAAGACGCAAACGGTCCCGGGCCAGGTAAGGTGGCACCCATGGGAATACCGTGCGTGAGGCCGCAAAGTGATATGATGTGTTACATGCTAGATCGGTGTGACTCAGGATCGGGGTCCTGACATCTTCTCTCTTTTTGGATCTCAGTACAATGTTCTCCCCCTCTCTTGTGGAGATCTATTCGATGTAAACTCTTTTTGCGGTGTGTTTGTCGAGATCCGATGAATTGTGGGTTTATGATCTAGTTTATCTATGAATAATATTTGAAGCTTCTCTAAATTATTGTATGTATGATTGAGTTATCTTTGCAAGTCTCTTCGAATTATCAGTTTGGTTTGGCCTATTTGATTGATCTTTCTTGCCATGGGAGAAGTGCTTATCTTTGGGTTCAATCTTGCGGTGTCCTTACCCAGTGATAGAAAGGGTTACAAGGCAAGTATTGTATTGTTGCCATCGAGGATAACAAGATGGGGTTTATATCATATTGTTTGAGTTTATCCCTCTACATCATGTCATCTTGCTTAATGTGTTACTCTGTTCTTATGAACTTAATACTCTAGAAGCAGGCAGGAGTCGGTCGATGTGTGGAGTAATAGTAGTAGATGCAGGCAGGAGTCGGTCGATGTGTGGAGTAATAGTAGTAGATGCAGGCAGGAGTCGGTCTACTTGTTGTTGACGTGATGCCTATATACATGATCATACCTAGATAATCTCATAATTATTCGCTATTCTATCAATTGCTCGACAGTAATTTGTTCACCCACCGTAATACTTACGCTATCTTGAGAGAAGCCACTAGTGAAACCTATGGCCCCCGGGTCTATCTCTTATCATATTTGCTTCCAATCTACTTTTATTTGCATCTTTACTTTTTGCATCTATATTATAAAATACCAAAAATATGTTTATCTTATCTTACTATCTTTATTAGATCTCACTTTCGCAAGTGGACGTGAAGGGATTGACAACCCCTTTATTGCGTTGGTTGCGAGTTCTTTGTTTGTTTGTGTAGGTGCGTGGGACTTTTAAGGAGCCTCCTACTGGATTGATACCTTGGTTCTCAAAAACTGAGGGAAATACTTACGCTACTATTGCTGCATCACCCTTTCCTCTTCAAGGAAAACCAACGCAAGTTCAAGACGTAGCAAGAATGATTTCTGGCGTCGTTGCCGGGGAGGTCTTCGCTCAAGTCAAGACTTACCAAGTACCCATCACAAACTCATCTCCCTCGCATTTACATTACTAGTTGACCCATTGCGCCAAATGGCGCAGAGACCCGCTAAAGACATGTTGTCGATGAAAATAGTTTCATTTTGCAAGAATATATTCGATGTTGGTAGTAGAAAGCCTATGTGTTAAGTCATACTATATTGATAATATGTTTATGACGCTGAGAAATCTGAGTTTGCAAAAACAAATCTTATTTATATAACATGCATAGACCAGCTAAGGAAGCATTTTTTTAGTTGAAAATATAGTTACCACGCTGAGAAATCTAAGTTTGAAAAAAAGAAGATGAACTAATAGTTTAAAAATATACTGACTAATTACATAACCCTACCTATGGAACTGCAAAAACAAGCTCAATTTTAGCATGTACATACATGACATGTCACATTCAAAATTGAGGTATACTACAAATAACCAATTAAATGCATCAATGTCTATCATATTAGCAGTAAGTGCTCCACCAGTCTGCAATTTCCTCATGTAAAAAGATAGTGTGCCGTTTCCTTTTTGCCAAAACTTCCTCCATACCCCATACAAGCAGTGGTAGCAAACAAGTGACAAATATAACAACATGTTGTAGATTTAACACCAATTTGACTCAACCATAGCATCCAAGAGTAGTTTAGTACACACTCGCACAAACCAAACTCTCAAGACATGACATAACATTAAAGTTTGACGACACCGACACTTAGTTCTCGGGACTTAAATTCAGAAACATGAAATAACAGTGACAGGCAGCGTAAAAAGCAGTATTGTTGCCATCCCCCGAACTTATAAACTTCAAGCTTCATTGCTTCTGCTCCAGCGACCAGCAATAGTTATGTAGAACCGCAACCAACAAAAGAGCACATCTGGAATATCAAAATTAATTCAATTGAGTGGCTCATATGGGTAGATAGAATCATAGAGAAGATTATTACATTGACTCGCATGAGCAGGGTTCTTGCCAACAAGGATTTTGAATGTGTTATTTGATGAATAAAACAATATCTACATGTGTTTTGTATGCCAAGTTTATTACACTGATTAACAGCACCAAGAGTCCTACAAAAACAGTGAATTCATGGTGTTCTAGTTGTGTAACTGATATCTAACTAAGAAGTATATTTTTAGATTACCAAGATGAATAAAAAAGAAAAGTCCCACTGAGAAGAGCTCCTTCTCATAAAGATCTAAACAAATGCCAACCAACTTGATGGTCTGTCCTAAAATATTCTACTTTTTCATGATAAGCAGGTTAATCGTGCACAAACAAGATAATTGATATTCCAACAAACGACAGCTAGATTTTAACTACACAAGATGCATGTAGTTCTAGTTTAGGTTGCAAGGCTGTCACAAGATACCTGCAGATTTACTTTTGGTTTGGTTGTGTTGAATCGGGAGATGGGTACCTTCACACAGCGCCACCCCTCCTGTCTTGTTGCCTGCGTGAGTCTGTATCTTGGATGTGGCGGCTCACCCTGGGGCAGGGGGAAGAGGGGCTCCTCTTCTAGGTCAGCACCTCTCATGGGCTTGGGCCCAAGAGACAGATCTTGATGGGCTAGGGCCCATACCGGTTCAACACTCCCCCTCAAGATGGGTGGTAGATATCTATCATCCCCATCTTGTCACACGCCAAGTTACAGTCCTTTGTTCCCAGTCCCTTTGTCAAGCAATCTGCAAACTGCTGCCCAGAGCTGACATGAGTAAGGCTGATGATCCCAGCATCAAGTTTCTCTTTAATGAAGAAGCGATCAATTTCCACATGCTTCGTCCTATCATGTTGAACTGGGTTATTAGCAATGGCTATAGCTGACTGATTGTCACACCACACCCTTAAGGGTCCCTTCCTCAAGAGTTTCAACTCGCATAGTAGGTGCTTCACCCAGAGCATATCACACAACCTTTGAGATAATGCTCTATATTCAGCTTCTGCTGTTGATCTAGACACAACATTCTATTTCTTGCTTCTCCATGACACCAAATTTCCTCCCACAAACACACAGTAACCTGAAGTTGATCGTCTATCATCTTGACAGCTAGCCCAATCAGAGTCACTATAGCCATCCACCTCAAGATGTCCACTCTTCGCAAACCACAACCCTTTACCCGGAGTCCCCTTCAAGTATCTCAGGATTCTGTGAACAATATCAAGATGCCCTCTCCTTGGTTCATGCATGTATCTGCTCACCACCCCCACGGCATACGTAATGTCAGGCCTAGTATGACACAAGTACAATAACCTCCCAACCAGCTTCTGATAATCTTCCTTATTCACTAGCTCACCTGATTGTGCTGTTACTTGATGATTTTGTTCAATTGGAGTAGGGGCTGCACGACATCCCATCATGCCCATGTCACTCAAAAGATCCAAGGTGTATTTTTGTTGGCACAAAGATATTCCCTTCTCTGTCCGGGCCACTTCTATGCCAAGGAAGTACTTTAGATTTCCTAAGTCTTTTACCTCAAACTCCTTGCTCAGACACCCCTTCACTCTCTTTATTTCCTCCTCATCATCTCCAGTGATGATGATATCATCAACATACACTGCAACAATGGTGATCTTCTTATTAGTGTGTCTATAAAACACCGTGTGGTCACCATTACATTGGCCATACCGCATATTCCAAACAGCCCGTCTGAACCTATCAAACCATGCCCTCGGCGATTGCTTCAGACCATACAAGGATTTCTTCAGCCTGCATACCTTCCCCGTAGTCTGTTCTGTGCCAAAACCTGGCGGTATCTCCATGTATACCTCTTCTTTCAAGTCACCATGTAAGAAGGCATTCTTGACATCTAACTGGTGCAATTTCCACCCGAAGTTTGCAGCACACGAGACTAATACCCGTACCGTGTTCATCTTTGCAACTGGAGCAAATGTCTCATCATAGTCAATTCCATAAGTTTGACTATATCCTCTGGCAACCAATCTAGCCTTATACCGTTCCACCTTGCCCTCAGGATTCTGCTTCACAGTAAAAATCCACTTACAACTCACTGCTTTCTTTCCTGCCGGCAATGTGGTTAGCACCCATGTCTTGTTTTTTTTCAATGCTTCTAACTCCTCTATCATCGATTCACGCCACTTCGGATCTTGCTTTGCAGCCTTCCAATCCCTAGGGATAGACACAGTTTGCAGAGAGGCAACAAACGCCTTATATGAAGGTGACAAAGCCTTGTAAGACACAAAATTGCCAATATCAAGGTCATCACAAGCATCATCCTTTGGCAGAGCCTTCCTTGCTACCTCACCCTTCCTTGCCGCTTCACGTGTAGGTTTTCGCAACGCAATGGGCAGCTCCACTGTGTCAGATGAGCTTGCCTCACTGCCTTGCTGCTCCCCCTGCACTCTTGCCTCACTGCCTTGCTGCTTCCCCTGCACTCTTGCCTCCCTGCCTTGCTGCTCCCCCTGCACTCTTGCCTCCCCGCCTTGCTGCTCCCCCTGCACTTGTGGTTGCCGCCGAGAGTACACTAGGGTATTCGTCTGCCATCGATCCCGAACAAGAACCTGGAGAGCACCAATCTTAAGTGTATCGACAGTTGGCTCGACATGAGCCCGCACATCATGATCAGTGATGGTACTAACCGGAATTGTACCCACTATTGGTTGAACCTGAGCCTGCACATCATTATCAGTGTTAATGTCCACAGGATCACCGTGAGTATGAGACACATCCTTCTCCCCCTCTTGACCATCATGCACAGGGTGTAGGTGGTCAAGCTCTGCAAACAACAGACTGAGATCAGTCGGCTCACCATAGAATGGCTCAGACTCCCTGAATGTAACGTCCATACTTACAAACCTGCGTTTTTCAGAGGGACACCAACATTTATACCCCTGCTGACTAGACGAGTATCCCAGAAAGACACACTTCACTGCCCGAGGATCAAGCTTGCCAACAGATGGTCGGTGATCACGAACAAAGCAGGTACTGCCAAACAACTTTGGGGGAACAACAAACTTATTATCTCCAATGATCAACTCAGACGGAGATTTCATGCCAAGTATCCTGGAAGGTGTTCGGTTGATCAAGTATGTGGCTGTCATAACTGCATCATCCCACAAGAACTTAGGCACATTCATGGTAAACATCAACGACCGAGCAACCTCAAGAACATGACGATTCTTCCGTTCGGCCACTCCATTCTGAGGGGGGGTGTCCGGACATGAAGTTTGATGAAGAATCCCATGGTCAGCCATGAAAGCTCCAAAAATGTTGTTCACATACTCCGTTCCATTGTCCGTCCTGAGCACCTTGACCTGTACCTGAAACTGGTTCTTTACAAGAGCATGGAAGTTCTGAAAATAGCTAAACACCTCATCCTTGTGACGCATCAAGTAAATCCAAGTCATGCGAGAATAGCAGTCAATAAAGGTAGCAAAATACTTCTTCCCATTCATTGACACCACTGGGCTAGTCCATACATCCGAATGAATAAGCATAAAAGGAGATATGCTCCTGAGCCCCTTACTCACATATGAGGCCCGTGTGTGTTTTGCATATTCACAAGCATCGCATGTCAGCTTGCCTTTGCCTATTCCACACATAACATCCGGAAATATTCTACTCATCTTATCAAAAGATACATGCCCCATCCTACAATGATGGATCATCGCCTGCTTCTCCTTATCCTCCATGGTCGCAGCACACACCAAGTCCGGCTGCACCTCCTGGTCCATGTACCAGAGCCCCCTACGCCTGGTGCCAGTCCCAACCGTCTGGCTCGTCTGTCGCTCCTGAATCAAGCAACCGAACTTGTCAAGGATCACACGACAGTCCATTTGATCAATGAGTGCACTGAAAGAGACCAAATTGACAGGAAAGGCTGGCACATGTAAAACTGACGATAGGGAAATGGTCGGAGTACACTTTACTGTACCAACCCCTATGACTGGTTGTTTTGTGCCATCAGCCGTTTGTATAGTGCCCGTGTGAGAGGGAGGATGCTTAGTGTAAGATTCGAACACACATGAGTTACTAGCAACATGCTTAGATGCTCCAGAGTCAAGAACCCACTCTGGAGCACTCTCATTAGTAGCAAGAGATGCTCTTTCCGGATTACCTTCATCAGTGGAGGCCAAGTGAGCAAAGTCTCCATAGGCAACAGCATCTACATCTTTGCCTTTGGACGTCCCAGTGTCTCCTGCAACGGCCATGTGAGCCCTCTGACCCCCTGAGTGTCCTGAGTAGCCACCTCTACCTCTAGAAGCCTGGCTCCATGAGGTCTCTGAGTATCCACCTCTGCCTCGAGCACTTCTACCTCTGCCTGCTCCCCCTCTGTTATATCCCCTGCCTCTGCCACGAGTTGGACATTCTCTCTTCCAGTGACCTACCTCCCCACAGATATGACATTTGGTGGGATCTCCCCACTCCATGCGCTCAGTGACTGCAAATGTCGAAGCTGGCACAACCTTCATGTCTGCATGCTCAAGGGATAGGCGCACCTCCTCTTGAGTCATCGCTGCAATAGCCTCAGGAATGGTAGGCAGATTAGGTTGGTGCAACAGGGAAGCCTTCCTGCCATCAAAGCAACCTTTGAGGCCAGCCAAAAATTTCAGCACACGCCTGCGTGCCATCCACTTATGGCCTGACTCGATTGAAGCCGCATCATAGAGTTCCAAGGGATCACAGTTATCCTGGTCAGCCCACAGAGCCTGCAGTTCTGCCACGTATGTCATCATTGACATGCCATCATCTTGACGCAGCAACCTAATCTTGTCCTCAATCTGAGCAATGAGCATGACATTACCCTTGCCAGAGTATTGAGTGGATAGAATCTTCCATATCTCAGCAGGTGAGGATAGCCTCTCCACAGAGCGTCCAATGGAGGGCACCACGGAGTTCAACAACCACACCATAAGTACAGAGTGGATGACCTTCCACCTCTTGCCCTCTGCACTACTCGTGTCCCTTGGTTCTACAACGGTGCCCAACAAATATCCATCAAGCTCCTTCTGCTCCACAGCCCACAAAGCCCTTCTGGACCAGCTCAAATAATTTGTTGCCCCCTCTAGCTTCATGTCCAGGGGCGACATTTCAAGCTTTTGAGCCACTTCCTGTCGAGGAACGATGGCCCCAGAGTTGGACTCCGCGAGGATCTTAGCGAGCTTCTCCAAAGCCTCAGCAAGACCAGTTGGTTCAGCCATGGCTCTTCCTGTTCCAGAACGAGCAGTCCAGCAGGCAACCACTCTTTCTTCCTCCGCCGCAGCACCAAGAAGCAGCCGAAAAACACCAGCAGCTCAGCAAGCTCCCAGGAACAGCACAAGGCAGCAGCAGCTGCTGCAGTTCCTCCTCTGTTCAGCAGCACCAACAGCAGCAGCTCCCCGCCTCAGCCTGACTCGCACGCAGCCCAAATCCGCTGCCGCCTTCTTCCTCCTCCTCCTCTTCTTCCCGCCGCAGCCGCCTGCACAGCCCGCAGCAGCCCTCCTCAGCCGCCCCCTTCGCAGCTAGCTACCCCAGGGACACGAAGCAGGACAAGAGGAAGCAGCTCCCTCCCGGCCGCGTTGCAGCTCCTCAAGCCCAGCCCAGCCGCCGCCGCGCGCACCACAGCAGACCCGCCGCCTCACGCACGCACGAGCCTCCTTTCTCGCCTGACCCCGCTGGGCCCCACCGCCGCCTCTCCAGCGAGGGGCTACGCCGCCACCTTCGTCGCCTGGCTCGATACCATGTTGAATCGGGAGATGGGTACCTTCACACAGCGCCACCCCTCCTGTCTTGTTGCCTGCGTGAGTCTATATCTTGGATGTGGCGGCTCACCCTGGGGCAGGGGGAAGAGGGGCTCCTCTTCTAGGTCAGCACCTCTCATGGGCTTGGGCCCAAGAGACAGATCTTGATGGGCTAGGGCCCATACCGGTTCAACAGGTTGCAAGGCTGTTAGACTTATACTAATTTCAGAAGCTCAGATAGAGTAAAATTCGTACTAAACAGAACATCTGAACTGCAGAAGAACTGTGTAGTTTTAGATCATATATAAAAACAAAACACAACAGGACTATCCCTGAAAATGAAATACAAAAGGGTCATTTTCCGAATGATACAAGGACTATGCTTCTTATCAAATTAGCCACTATAAGATCTCAGTTCACCGGTAGAGAAAAGGTTAATTTATCCTTTATGGTACACATATCATATTGTATATGAAATAGTCTATGCTTCAAGTCAAACATTTATCATTCATCAGAACAAAAGATTCACATCTATTATGTTCATTTATGTTCCATAATGGATTGCAAACTAAGAGTCGTTATAAAGAATTTGTAGGTATCAAAGAGGGAAAGTTGTACCACCAATTATCAAAACAACTTAAATGAGGTCACCAAGGTGGGAAGGGAGGGAGGGAGGGAAGGAGAGAGATACCATTTTGCTGGGCTAACAGCAGGTTGATAATAGGTGGACGAATTGGGATTCCAGGAAGCACCGCCTCCCAGTACACCTTTGGTATCTCCTCATAGTTTGGCATCGCCGTTGTGACCGCATCGGCGAAACTCGCAAGCCAGACTCCCTCTCCAGTGACCTACGTCCATCAGAGAACAGATGGATAATTTTCAGGAGTGAGAGCTTGGATATATTATACAAAACACAAATGTAACATGTGAGTAGGAACAGGATGACCCTAGGTTGCAATCAAGAACCACCGAATTAAGAATCTAAAATGAGTAAAAGAAATTACATACTAAGAAACCCCAACAATGAGGCAATCCATTCCCAGACATGATTAATTCACAAGCCCAATTAGCATTATACCTCACAGCCGGAACAATGGTGGTTGCAGCACTTATATATGCTAGCACACTAAAGCCCATTTGGCACTTCTATATGCTGCCCTACCCTTCTTGTACAGTGCTTCCATGTCATTAGCCGCAATCCCCTTCTTGATGTACCCACTAAAGTGAAATTGGCACTTCTCAATCTCCTCCTCAACTATTAACTGAAATAAGGGTAGGGCAGAAGTTAAAGCAAGATTCAGTAACCTGCTTCAAAAATAAAACAAAGTACGCTGTTTTAGGATACTTTATATGGATGAATCAGGCTCAGATATCTTTCAAAAAGAATTCATGTATAAAACAACAATAGCCCAGGGGAATGAAGAAATGGCATTATAATAACACCACAAGGACAATGGATCCAACTCACCTTCATGCAGTCAGCAACATGATCTTCATAAATGAATTTGTGGTGAATCTTAGTGTCCAGCTGCTTCTCATCCTTCTTGAAGCCACCAAATCTCTTGTCACCGTGCGGAATATCAAGACCACCATCCAAAGCACCCTTCAGCAGCACACATAGTGAAGCAAGTCTCAAACTGATAAATTTTATGTTTCCCTTAATAGCTTAGAAACCTCCTAAATAGAATAAAAGAAACACACCAACACCAGGCAATAAATGCAATCCAAGATTAGGCATACTCCATCAGTGCCAACTACACAATTCAAATATGTTTATTATTTAGATTTCAACCTATCGAACAAAAGCATCAATCATGCATTCAAGATCTGTAGGTAAACCTTGGTCCTCTTCTACTCTTAGCTAAAACAGTTTTGCTAAAATTATTCTTCCTCTCTTCTATGTCAGATACCATATATTAGCAAAGTAAAACACGTCAAGTTTAAAATCCATTTAAACTGTCATGAAGATAGGAAGAATACACATGCTATGAAGCATGGAACCTGGCAAAATAAATGCAAAGGATGCCCAACAAAACTCTTGCTCCATGGCCTTACTTCTATTATGGTTGCAGACTTGAGTCCCACTTTGCTGAACCTTTTGTACATGCTGTTAAAAAAAGCTCTTGATTCCCTTATAAACCCCCTCCTATGAACCATGAATACCCAAACCATATAACAAGAAAATAAGATTGAATCACCCATACAGTAATAGAGTGAAAAGCTTAACCGACGGGGAAACACAACAAATTTTAGTTGTCACATGGAATAGGTGCACAGTCCATACAATGATCACATTCCATATTTTTTTTACTTGTACTCACAAGAGCCTGTTCTCAACAAAAAGTACCAACAACTGTACATCATCAAGTAAAAATATAGAGCATTGTACATTGATTGCAAATACCAGAATAGAAAGGCAAGGAATTTGCAAACCCCCCCCCCCAAAAAAAGCGGATAGCATAATGGCTAGTTAGAACAGAGCTGATGTTATCTCAAAATGTGTTCCCAAGCAACAAAATAGCAATCTCATATTATCCTATACGACGCTGCAAACAAATAAGGAGTCGCGCATGCCCATCTCTAAGCAAAATAGTCTGCATAACATGAAATCCATAACGAAAAATCAGCAAAACTACTTTGGACAGTCCATTGATAGCTAGAGAACATGGTCCAACACAAACCATATCACCAAAATGCAAGCGCAAACTTGATTGGATTCGCAAGAGGGATAAAATTCACCTTGCTCTTCTTCAACTCTTCAGCTAAAATTGTTCTTCATCTCTTCTTTCACAGATCTGCACACATCATGTGTAGAAAACCCACATATTAGGGAACTAAAATGTGAATGAGCTATGTATATTTGCTAACTAATAATTTTAGTTGTCAAGCTGCAACATTAACTTGCTAATATTTATTAGGTATGCAACACATAACATACTTTAAGCCTCAAGCCATCAACAATTCCAGGTCCAGGAATTATATGAGCATCAATAATACCAAGTATATTGCTCTCATGTGTAGAATATTCATCTTGGAAGGAAAAAAACTAAGCACACTACGCGAATATGCAAATAGAATGGAAGGATAGGGAATAGCACATTTCTCACCATTCGTCTTGCATAATGAATGTGTTTTCAATGTCAGCAAACTTGCGGTTCTCAAAGATCAAAAGGTTGCGCTTCTCAGCAATCTTCAAAAAAAGTTCATAAGATCCCATTATATAAAGGATGCTGAATTTGCATATTCAATAGTGAACAACGCTGGTAACTAAAGTTTATTATTAGATTTCAACCTATTGAACAAAAGCATCAATCGTGCATTCAAGATCTGTAGGTAAACCTTGGTCCTCTTTTACTCTTAGCTAAAACAGTTTTGCTAAAATTATTCTTCCTCTCTTCTATGTCAGATACCATATATTAGCAAAGTAAAACACGTCAAGTTTAAAATCCATTTAAACTGTCATGAAGAGAGGAAGAATACACATGCTATGAAGCATGGAACCTGGCAAAATAAATGCAAAGGATGCCCAACAGAACTCTTGCTCCATGGCCTTACTTCTATTATGGTTGCAGACTTGAGTCCCACTTTGCTGAACCTTTTGTACATGCTGTTAAAAAAAGCTCTTGGTTCCCTTATAAACCCCCTCCTATGAACCATGAATACCCAAACCATATAACAAGAAAATAAGATTGAATCACCCATACAGTAATAAACTGAAAAGCTTAGCCGACGGGGAAACACAACAAATTTTAGTTGTCACATGGAACAGGTGCACAGTCCATACAATGATCACATTCCATATATTTTTTTACTTGTACTCACAAGAGCCTGTTCTCAACAAAAAGTACCAACAACTGTACATCATCAAGTAAAAATATAGAGCATTGTACATTGATTGCAAATACCAGAATAGAAAGGCAAGGAATTTGCAACCCCCCCCCCCCAAAAAAAAGAGGATAGCACAATGGCTAGTTAGAACAGAGCTGATGTTATCTCAAAATGTGTTCCCAAGCAGCAAAATAGCAATCTCATATTATCCTATACGACGCTGCAAACAAATAAGGAGTCGCGCATGCCCATCTCTAAGCAAAATAGTCTGCATAACATGAAATCCATAACGACAAATCAGCAAACTACTTTGGAAAGTCCATTGATAGCTAGAGAACATGGTCCAACACAAACCATATCACCAAAATGCAAGCGCAAACTTGATTGGATTTGCAAGAGGGATAAAATTCACCTTGGTCTTCTTCAACTCTTCAGCTAAAATTGTTCTTCATCTCTTCTTTCACAGATCTGCACACATCATGTGTAGAAAACCCACATATTAGGGAACTAAAATGTGAATGAGCTATGTATATTTGCTAACTAATAATTTTAGCTGTCAAGCTGCAACATTAACTTGCTAATATTTATTAGGTATGCAACACATAACATACTTTAAGCCTCAAGCCATCAACAATTCCAGGTCCAGGAATTATATGAGCATCAATAATACCAAGTATATTGCTCTCATGTGTAGAATATTCATCTTGAAAGGAAAAAAACTAAGCACACTACACGAATATGCAAATAGAATGGAAGGATAGGGAATAGCACATTTCTCACCATTCGTCTTGCATAATGAATGTGTTTTCAATGTCAGCAAACTTGCGGTTCTCAAAGATCAAAAGGTTGCGCTTCTCAGCAATCTTCAAAAAAAGTTCATAAGATCCCATTATATAAAGGATGCTGAATTTGCATATTCAATAGTGAACAACGCAGGTAACTAAATAAAGGAGGCATCTACCCATAATTATAAGAGAATTACAGCCTGTACTTGCTAAACTGATCCTTCTCCTAGTACTTGGCGTCCTCTCCCTCCATAAACATGGCAGAAATCAAGCATCAACAGAGCTTAAAACAGGATGCAAGATGAAAAAAGCTTGTCAAGTTGAACCCATAAGCATGGAGGCTATATGATATTAGAAGAAAAAACATGGAAAATGTCATAGCTAGTAGAGCAGGAGCATTGCTACTCAAACCTAGAAAAATTGAGGATTGCAACTCAGATCTAATAAAAACGTCACAGCATTGAAGTTCATATGAACATCAATTCACTGTAACTACCTTTCTGGGCAGGTCATCTCGCTCTCGTGTAAACCGCAGCCACCGCCGCCTTCCTCTTCTCTCCTGAGCACTTGCCGCCGACCTTCGTGCCCTCGCCTCTCACCTCCGGCCTCAGTGCGAACATCAATTCACAATAACTACCTTTCTGGGCGGCTTGGTGGACGAAGCAGATGGCTTCAGTGGAATGAATTTGACAAACAGCAGCAACAGTGTATGTAGCTTCTTGAACCATGGAAGAAGGTGGGGGAGCAGGAAGGGACCTTGTGCGTGGGGTAGTCGTGGCCGTGGTCGGGCTGGACGGCGTCTCCGTCGAGCTCGTCCATGGAAGGTAGGAAGGAGCTGCTGCTGCTCAACAGAAAAAGAAATCAGGGGTCCGATTCGATCTGATGTGATGTGAGAGAGGAGAGTAGTCGAGGAAAGGGAGAGCTCACCGTTGCAACCGGGCGACCGGAGAGGTGGAGGATGGAGGTGGAGGAGAGGATCCGTGCCTGGAAGCTATCACGCCGCCGCGTCCATGGAGATGCTGCTGCTGCTGCTACTGCTGCAGATCGAGAAAGCAAAGAAATTAGGGGAAGGATGTGAGCAGTGACGACACACAGGTGGATCAGCCGCCGATGGATGCAACCTCGTCCTCCCTGGCCTTGGCCGCCGCCGCCCCGCCCGCGGCCGCCACATCGGCCCTCTCTGCGCCCGCCCCGGCCGCCGCCGGCCGGCTTTCTTGGCCCCCCTGGTTTGAAGCCCCGGCCGTCCATGCGAGAGGCCCCCTCGTCGGCGCCAGCGGGAAGGAGGAAGGAGGAGGAAGGGGGAGAAGGGATGCAGCGGCCGACAGCTATCCGGACGAGCAGGAACAAGGAAGGAGGTGCGGCGCTGTCGAGGAAGGAGAACGAGGCGGAGTGGACGCAGGGCTGGCGGCTAGGGTTTTCACGCGCGCGCGGACGGGATTGGCAAATCCCTCAGGGACACGAACAAAGTTCACCCAGCCAACGAGCGTGCGATACGAGCCCACCCGTCATTGGCCAACGGAAACAACCATGGGGTGAAAATCGAGTTTGACTGCAGGTGAAGATCCGACGGTTCAGACGCGCCAGAAGCCAGATCGGACCACCGACGAAGGAGCTGATCGAGGGAGCGAGGTGAGTTGGCTAGCCTCTTTTTTTTGTTTTAAATTTGCCATTTGCCTCTCGTTTTCCTCTCCTCCACTTCACCCTTGCCATTTTATTCGCCCTCTCTTTCCCAATCTTCTTCTCCTTTTTCCGTTTGCCTTCCCGTTGCCATGGCCGAATCAAAAAGAACTAAGGGCTCTTTCCTAGGTTCTGGTGCCTTGGATAACCCCTCTATCCTATCTAAGCTCATAAATAATGACGCTATAGAAAGACCCACCAGGGTCGCCAGTGAGAGCTTGAATAATTTTGATGAGGATGACTCTGGAATTTTTTGCTATTTACTTGATGAGTCTTTAAAAGATGCTTGGGATAGGTTATTAAGGATTCGGGCTAGCTATGTGCCACAATATCAAATTGAAGTTTACTTAAAAAGTTTCTATGTTGGCTTGCCCGCTTCTTTCAAACAAGTTTTAGATTCTATCTTTGAAGAAGGTTTTCTTGAAGGGGATGCTATAGATACCTATGAAAAGGTGAAAACCATATTTGGGCACCCTATGAATGATAAGGTTGAATCAACTACTCTCTTGTGCTTTTATCAAAATGAAATTATTAAAGAGATGAAGTCTAGTTTAGAGGCAAACTTCCGTAACGTGCTTAATATTACTTCTTCCATTAATGGCCATGTGCTTACCTTAAATAGAAGAACAAATGCCATATAAAGGAGATCCTCCTCTCCGAGTGCCAAAGATGGCACTCGTTAGATCTATCTTCGCTTTTATGCCTAGCTAGGGGCGTTAAACGATAGCGCTAGTTGGGAGGCAACCCAATTTTCTTTATGTTTATTTTTTTGCTCCTGTTTTGTAATAAATCTTGCATCTACCTTCTGTTTAGATGTGTTTTTATCTTATAATTAGTGTTTGTGCCAAGTAGAACCTATAGGATAACCTATGATGATAGTTGATTTGATTCTGCTGAAAAACAGAAACTTTGCACGCACGAATTTAGTTTTGTTAAATCACAGAAATGTGATTTTGCGTTGAATCGTTTTGCTCATGATCAATAAACAAAGTTTCCAGGACTTCCTATTTTGGTAGGACTTTTAGAGTTCCAGAAGTTTGCGTTAGTTACAGATTGCTACAGACTGTTCTGTTTTTGACAGATTCTGTTTTTCGTGTGTTGTTTATTTATTTTGATGCATCTATGGCTACTAAATTAGTTTATAAACCATAGATAAGTTGGATTACAGTAGGTTTAACACCAAAATAAATAAATAATTAGTTCATTGCAGTACCTTATGTGGTGGTTTTGTTTTCTTTCACTAACGGAGCTTATAAGATTTCCTGTTGAGTTTTGTGTTGTGAAGTTTTCAAGTTTTGGGTAAAGCTTTTATGGACTATGGAATAAGGAGTGGCAAGATCCTAAGCTCGGGGATGCCCATGGAACCCCAAGATATTCAAGGATAGCCAAAAGCCTAAGCTTGGGGATGCCCCGGGAAGGCATCCCCTCTTTCGTCTTCGTTCATTGGTAACTTTAATGGAGCTATATTTTTATTCGCCACATGATATGTGTTTTGCTTGGAGTGTCGTGTATTATATTAGTCTTTGCTTTTTAGTTTACCACAATCATCCTTGCTGTACACACCTTTTGGGATAAGCCTATTTGATTAGAATTTGCTAGAATACTCTATGTGCTTCACTTATATCTTTTGAGCTTGATAGTTTTTGCTCTAGTGCTGCACTTATATCTTTTAGAGCACGGTGGTGACTTATTTTTGTAGAAATTGCTAGTCTCTCATGCTTCACTTATATCTTTTTGAGAGTCTTTTAGAATAGCATGGTATTTTCTATGGTTATAAAATTGGTCCTAGAATGGTAGGCATCCAAGTTGGGTATAATAAAAACTATCATAGGAAGTGAATTGGATGCTATGATCAATTTGATACTCGATAATTGTTTTGAGATATGGAGGTAGTGATATTAAAGTCATGCTAGTTGGGTGATTATGAATTTAAAGAATGCTTGTGTTGAAGTTAGCAAGTCCCGTAGCATGCACGTATGGTTAAAGTTGTGTAACAAATTTGAAACATGAAGTGTACCTGGCTTGTGCATCCTTATGAGTGGCGGCCTGGGACGAGCGATGGTCTTTTTCTACCAATCTATCCCCCTAGGAGCATGCGCGTAGTACTTGATTTTTGATGACTTCTAAATTTTTTCAATAAGTATATGAGTTCTTTTGACTAATGTTAAGTCCATGGATTATACGCACTTTTACCTTCTCGCCATTGCTAGCCTCTTCGGTACCGTGCATTGCCCTTTCTCACCTTGAAAGTTGGTGCAAACTTCGCCGGTGCATCCAAACCCTGTGATATGATACGCTCTATCACACATAAACCTCCTTATATCTTACTCAAAATAGCCACCATACCTACCTATTATGGCATTTCCATAACCATTCCGAGATATATTGCCATGCAACTTTCCACCGTTCCGTTTATCATCATCATGACATACTTTACTTTTGTCATATTGCCATTGCATGATCATGTAGTTGACATCGTATTTGTGGCAAAGCCACCATGCATTATTTTTCATACATGTCACTCTTGATTCATTGCACCATCCCGGTACACCGCCGGAGGCATTCATAGAGAGTCATATCTTGTTCTAGTTTCGAGTTGTAATTCATATGTTGTAATCAATAGAAGTGTGATGATCATCATTATTAGAGCATTGCCCAAAAAGAAAAAGGAAAAGAAAAAAGAAAGAAGAAAGGCCAAAATAAAAAAAAGGCCCAAAAAAGGGGAAAAAAGAAAAGAAAAAAAGAAAAAAAAAGAAAAAAAGAAAAAAAAGAAAATAAAAAAGGGGCAATGTTACTATCTCTTTTTCCACACTTGTGCTTCAAAGTAGCACCTTGTTCTTCATATAGTGAGTCTCATAAGTTGTATTTTTCATACTAGTGGGAATTTTTCATTATAGAACTTGGCTTGTATATTCCTACGATGGGCTTCCTCAAATGCCCTAGGTCTTCATGAGCAAGCAAGTTGGATGCACACCCACTAGTTTTGTTTTGTTGAGCATTCATTTATAGCTCTAGTGCATCCGTTGCATGGCAATCCCTACTCCTCATGTTGACATCAATTGATGGGCATCTCCATAGCCCGTTGATTATCCTTGTCAATGTGAGACTTTCTCTTTTTTGTCTTCTCCACACAATCCCCATCATCATATTCTATTCCACCCATAGTGCTATATCCATGGCTCACGCTCATGTATTGCGTGAAGATTGAAAAAGTTTGAGATTATTTAAGTAAGAAACAATTGCTTGGCTTCTCATCGGGGGTATAGAAGTTGGGAACATCTTTGTGTGATGAAAATGAAGCATAGCCTAACTATATGATTTTGTAGGGATGAACTATCTTTTGCCATGTTATTTTGAGAAGACATGATTACTTTGATTAGTATGCTTGAAGTGTTACAATTTCTTTTATCAATATGAAATTTTATTTTGAATCATTTGGATCTAAACATTCATGCCACAATAAAAAAATTACATTATGAATTATGATAGGTAGCATTCCACATCAAAAATTCTCTTTTTATCATTTACCTACTCGAGGACGAGCAGGAATTAAGCTTGGGGATGCTTGATACGTCGCCAACGTATCTATAATTTTTTATTGTTCCATGCTATTATATTACCCCTTTTGGATGTTTATGGGCTTTATTTTACACATTTATATCATTTTTGGGACTAACCTACTAACCGGAGGCCCAGCCCGTATTGCTGTTTTTTGCCTATTTCAGTATTTCGAAGAAAAGGAATATCAAACGGAGTCCAAACGGAATGAAACCTTCGAGAGCGTGATTTTTGGAACGAACGTGATCCAGAGGACTTGGGTGCAAGTCAAGAAGCAGCCGAGGCCTCCACGAGATAGGAGGGCGCCCCCCGATAGGGCGCGCCCCCTGTCTCATGGGCCCCTCAGGCGTCCACCGACGTACTTCTTCCTCCTATATAAGCCTACGTACCCCGAAAACATCCAGGGAGCCAATGAAACATAATTTCCACCACCATAACCTTTTGTATCCGCGAGATCTCATCTTGGAGCCTTCGCCGGCACTCTGCCGGAGGGGGAATCGACCATGGAGGGCTTCTACATCAACATCCTTGCCCCTTCGATGAGTTGTGAGTAGTTTACCACGGACCTACGGGTCCATAGTTATTAGCTAGATGGCTTCTTCTCTCTTTTTGGATCTCAATACAATGTTCTCCCCCTCTCTTGTGGAGATCTATTTGATGTAAACTCTTTTTGCGGTGTGTTTGTCGAGATTCAATGAATTGTGGGTTTATGATCAAGTTTATCTATGAATAATATTTGAATCTTCTCTGAATTCTTTTATGTATGATTGAGTTATGTTTGCAAGTCTCTTTGAATTGTCAATTTGGTTTGGCCTACTAGATTGATCTTTCTTGCCATGGGATAAGTGCTTACCTTTGGGTTCAATCTTGCGGTGTCCTTACCCAGTGACAAAAAGGGTTACAAGGCACGTATTGTATTGTTGCCATCGAGGATAACAAGATGGGGTTTATATCATATTGTTTGAGTTTATCCCTCTACATCATGTCATCTTGCTTAATGTGTTACTCTATTCTTATGAACTTAATACTCTAGATGCAGGCAGGAGTCGGTCGATGTGTGGAGTAATAGTAGTAGATGCAGGCAGGAGTCGGTCTACTTGTTGCGGACGTGATGCCTATATACATGATCATGCCTAGATAATCTCATAATTATTCGCTATTCCATCAATTGCTCGACAGTAATTTGTTCACCCATCGTAATACTTATGCTATCTTGAGAGAAGCCACTAGTGAAACCTATGGCCCCCGGGTCTATCTCTTATCATATTTGCTTCCAATCTACTTTTATTTGCATCTTTACTTTTTGCATCTATATTATAAAATACCAAAAATATACTTATCTTATCTTACTATCTTTATTAGATCTCACTTTCGCAAGTGGCTGTGAAGGGATTGACAACCCTTTATTGCATTGGTTGCGAGTTCTTTGTTTGTTTGTGTAGGTGCATGGGACTTTTGAGGAGCCTCCTACTGGATTGATACCTTGGTTCTCAAAAACTGAGGGAAATACTTATGCTACTATTGCTGCATCACCCTTTCCTCTTCATGGAAAACCAACACAAGCTCAAGACGTAGCAGTACCCAACTAGTTATGTTATATTACATGGGTAGTAAGAAACATCTTCTAGGGAGAATAGTTACGTTAGGGGTTCCTTTCCCTGGGTACGCATGCATCGATGTGCATGTCCGAACTACGAACAGAAACGCATGATACAAAACATCTGGGGATTCACGTTGTAATAAACGAAAGAAACATCTTTTGTTCCCCGACTGAATATTCCCTTATGAATGCTAGCTTTCGGCTTCACCCAGTCTGAGGTACACATCCGGCTGAACCGGCAGTAACAATCGCAGAGGTGCTCCCCTTATGCCCTAGCCGAATTAACGGGAACGTAGGGCATAAACACAAGAGCCAGGTAACCCAGCATGGCCTCATCTTAAGTCATATCGATGCATATAATGGTGAAGAAAAGGCACATATGGAAAAAGGACGCATATGTGGTAGGCAGGAAGCCATAAAAGTAATTATATTAAGCTTCCGTATAGGAAGCCCCCAAGTATGGTGAGCACACGTAGTGCAGCCGGAGTGATCCGAGCATCTGCACTGTACTTAATACTTTGTGTGAAGAAGGTAAAAAGGGCGAGAAAGGAAAAAGGGAGAACATAATTAAAAGAGCAGGGGTAAGGAGACGAACACTAAGTTCGGCACTAGGCGTAGAATCTCCGGAGTCTGGCCGCGTTCCATGGGTTCGGCTCGAGTTTGTTACGGATGCATTGCGCAGGCGGTACGCTCCTCCGGTGAGAACTTTATCAATGATGAAGGGACCCTCCCACTTGGGTTTGAGCTTGTCCTTCTTCTTCTCCGGTAGGTGTAGAACAAGTTTGCCAACGTTATAAGTTTTGGCCCGCACTTCTCTGCTTTGATACCTTCGAGCCTGCTGCTGATAGAATGCGGAATAGGCCTTTGCGACGTCGCGCTCCTCCTCCAGGGCATCTAAGTTGTCCTGCCGATCTAGGTCGGCTTCCTTCTCTTCGTACATGCGTGCGCGGGGTGAGTCATGGATTATGTCGCAGGGCAGTACTGCTTCTGCGCCGTAGACCATAAAAATGGTGTATATCTGGTGGTACGATTCGGCGTGGTCCGCAACCCCCAGAGTACGGAGTCGAGCTCCTCGACCCAGTGCGTGTCTGATTCTTTCAAGGATCTCACTAGTCTGGGTTTGATGCCGCTCATGATGAGACCGTTTGCATGTTCGACCTGGCCGTTTGTTTGGGGATGATAGATGGAGGCATAATCGAGCTTAATGCCCATGTTGCCGCACCAAGTTTTCACTTCATTGGCTGTGAAGTTTGAGCCATTGTCAGTGATGATGCTGTGGGGGACACCGTAACGGTGTACAACCCCTGATATGAAGTCTATCACTGGTCCAGATTCGGCCGTTTTAACTGGTTTGGCTTCTATCCATTTGGTGAACTTGTCCACTATGACCAATAAGTATTTTTTTCTTATGGCTTCCCCCTTTAAGAGGTCCGACCATATCCAGCCCCCAGACCACGAAGGGCCAAGTTATGGGGATTGTTTGGAGAGCGGTAGGGGGCATATGGCTCTGATTGGCGAAGAGCTGGCAATCGACGCAATGTTGGACAAGGTCCTGTGCATCTGCTCGGGCTGTCGGCCAATAAAAACATGTACGGAAGGCTTTGTTGACAAGTGCCCGAGCTGCAGCGTGGTGCCCGCCGAGTCCGGCATGGATTTCAGCCAAGAGCTGCCACCCTTCCTCTTCGGAGATGCATCTTTGGAGCACTCCGGTGGCACTTTTCTTATAGAGCTCTCCCTCATGGACTTTGTAGGCCTTGGAATGCCGCACAATACAACGTGCTTCATTTTGGTCCTCGGGGAGCTCCTGCCTATTTAGGTAGTCCAAGAAGGGCTCGGTCCACGGGGCGATTACAACCATGATTTCGTGGGTCGATGGTGTTATTTCGGTGGCGGAGCCCCCGATTACGTCAGATGGTTCGGAATCTAGGGTTGTATTCGGAGTCGGACTGGTGTTGCCGGACTCCCCTTCCCATACCACGGAGGGCTTGAACAGCCTTTCCAAGAATATATTAGGTGGTACGGGTCACGTTTAGCGCCGATGCGGGCGAGGATATCCGCCGCTTGATTGTTTTCTCGGGCCACATGGTGGAATTCGAGCCCCTCGAACCGAGCTGACATTTTGAGGATGACATTATGGTAGGCCGCCATTTTCGGATCCTTGGCATCAAAATCTCCGTTTATTTGTGATATTGCGAGGTTTGAGTCCCCGCGCACTTCTAGGCGTTGAATGCCCATAGAGTCTGCCATCCGAAGACCATGCAAGAGAGCCTCGTATTCGGCTGCGTTGTTGGAGTCTGTGTATAATATTTGGAGTACGTATTGGACCGTGTCTCCGGCAAGGGATGTCAGGACTACACCCGCTCCCAATCCGGCCAACATTTTAGAACCGTCGAAGTGCATGATCCAACTGGAGTACGCGCCGTACTCTTTAGGGAGTTCGGCTTCTGTCCATTCGGCGACAAAGTCAGCCAGTACTTGCGACTTAATGGCCCATCGTGATTTGTATGTTATGTCGAACGAAAGGAGCTCGATAGCCCATTTAGCAATCCGCCCCGTGGCGTTGCGGTTGTTTATTATGTCATTGAGTGGTACTTCAGAGGCCACCGTAATCGAACACTCTTGAAAGTAGTGTCGTAGCTTCCGGGATGCCATGAAGACCGCGTATGCTATCTTTTGATAGTGTGGGTATCGGGATTTGCATGGAGTGAGGATAGTGGACACGTAATATACCAGCTTTTGGAGAGGGAACTTGTATCCGTCTGCTTCTCATTCAATGACGAGCATTGCGCTTACAACTTGATGTGTTGCAGCTATGTATAATAGCATAGGTTGGCCAGTATTTGGCGCGGTCAGGACTGGATTGCTGGCCAATAGGGTCTTTATTTCATCTAGTCCAGCCATGGCCTCATCCGTCCACTCGAAGTGTTCGGTGCATCGAACAAGGCGGTAAAGAGGTAGTTCCTTTTCTCCTAATCGGGAGATAAAGCGGCTTAAGGCAGCCACACATCCAGTTAGTTTCTGGATATGCTTGAGGTCTATTGGGATAGCCAACTGCGACAGAGCTTGGATTTTTGCTGGATTTGCTTTGATTCCTCTATTGGAAACGATGAAGCCGAGCAACTTCCCGGAGGGTACGCCGAAAACACATTTTTTCGGGTTGAGCTTGATGTCGTATGTTCGGAGGTTGTCAAACGTGAGTCTCAAGCCATCTATTAAAGTTTCTACGTGTCTTGTTTTTATGACCACGTCGTCCATATATGCCTCCACTGTTTTGCCGATTTGCTTCTCCAGGCATGTCTGAATCATACTTTGATAGGTTGCGCCGGCATTTTTGAGCCTGAAAGGCATAGTGTTGAAACAGAAGGGGCCATATGGCGTTATGAAGGCTGTTGTGGCTTGATCGGATTCCGCCATCTTTATTTGATGGTATCCGGAGTATGTGTCGAGGAAACATAGTGAGTCGTGTCCTACGATGGCATCGATGATTTGGTCAACGCGAGGGAGGGGGAAGGGATCCTTGGGGCAGGCCTTGTTGAGGTCTTTGAAATCGACGCATAGGCGCCAGGATTTGTCCTTCTTTGGTACCATTACCAGGTTTGCCAGCCAATCTGGATGTTTTATATCTCTGATGAATCCGGCCTCAAGTAGCTTGGCTAGCTCTTCTCCCATGGCTTGCCGTTTAGGCTTTGAGAAGCGCCTAGGAGTCTGCTTGATTGGCTTGTATCCTTTCAGTATATTGAGGCTGTGTTCGGCCAGCCTGCGTGGGATTCCCGGCATGTATGAAGGATGCCAGGGGAAAATGTCCCAATTCTCGCGCAAGAAGTCTCGCAGTGCAGTGTCCATTGTGGGGCTCAACTGTGTCCCGATGGAAGCCGTCTTTGTGGGGTCTGTTGGATGGACCTGGAATTTGACTATCTCGTCTACGGGCTTGAATGAGGTGGACTTGGGTCGTTTGTCGAGTATTACGTCGTCTCTGTCCACTATGGCGCACAGCGTTGTTAGTTCTTCGCCCGCTAGGGCTTCGGATAATGCTTCCAGGGCTAGTGCGACAGTTTTATTTTCGGCGTGGAGTGCGACATCCGGATCACTGCCTAGAGTGATGATTCCATTGGGTCCGGGCATTTTGAGCTTCATCTACCCGTAATGGGGTATAGCTTGAAAGCTCGTGAATGCGTCCCGCCCTAAAAGGGCGTGGTATCCGCTGCTGAATGCCACTTGGAATGTGATTTCTTCGGACCTATAATTTTCCGACATGCCGAATATCACATCCAGTGTGATTTTTCCCACACACTGTGCCTCCCGACTAGGGATGATTCCCCTGAAAGTCGTGCTGCTTTGCTCAATGCGGCTTTTATCAATTTCCATCTTGTTGAGGGTTTCTTCATAGATCAGGTTTAATCCGCTTCCGCCGTCCATGGGTACTTTAGTGAGCCGGAAGCCGTCCACGATTGGGCTAAGGACCAAAACGGCTGGTGCCCGGACTGTTTGGAATTGAGGTTCGTCACTAGCACTGAAGGTTATAGCAGTGTCGCTCCATGGATTTATTTTTGACACGTGGCAGACTTCACCGAAACTTCGATGAGCTCGCTTGCGCCTATTATTTGAGGCGAAAGTCTCGAAGACTATCAGTACCGCATTGTCATCTTCAGTGGGATGTTGCTTTGCTTTATGGTTTACAAGAAGATCCTCACCGCTTTTTGCTACCTGCCGGAGTATCCAACATGCTCTACGGCTATGCGTTGGCGTGCTATCCGGCGTGCTGTGAATTTTGCATGGCCCATTGAGCCATTCTTCCAATACGGTTCCATGCCCTGGAGCGGGCTTTGGTTTTTTGGGAATTGGATCGGGCAACTTACGAGAGTTTGCCCTTTTAGTTTGGACAAAGGGTTTAGTGAGAGCCGGATTATCCCAGAAGTCTGTTTGGGTTTTCCAGGCGCTTTCCATCGTGCAGTACTTCTGTACTATGGCTGCTAAGTCAGCAAAGTGTACTATGTCACGACGACTTATAGCATTAAGGATCCCTTTGTTCGTGCAATTTTTGCAGAAAATTGAGATTGTGTCTTCCTCGCGACAGTCCTTGACCCTGTTTACCACAAGGAGGAATCTGGCCTAGTAGCGATGTACTGTCTCTTGGGGCTTTTGTCTGATATGGGAAAGACGGCATAAGTCTGGGTGGGTGGGCGTAGTTAAGTCCGAATTTTGACCCGATCTGACATCCAGGGGCAGAGGAGCTTCCGGTTTTGGCGGCTCAGACTCTGGGATGTTACCCAATTTTTCTGGCCCGTTGTTCGATTCTAAGTTCGGGGTCTCGGTCACGTCCTCCCGCGAATGGGTATCCAGCTCAGGGAGCTCGGTAATCCGGACATAGTTCGTCCTCAAAGTAGAGGGATAATCCATGTATGGATCTTCCACTACCGCTATCTCATGGGTGACCGGGGGGCTTTAATATCCCTTTGGTCGGGTTTAAACCCAATCCGATCATAGTCTGTAGAGACTCCCAGAGCGGCGATGCGATCCAAGAGCTCATTAAGGGAGGAGAGCTCCATTGGATCCATCTGTTCGGCAAGTTCCGAATTGACGTGGAGGCTATTTTTGATGACCCGAGAAGTCATTGTCGGCGCGGCAGCCGATCAGGCGGTCATGACGAAGCCGCCTAATCGGAGAGTCTGGCCTACCGCCAGGGGTCCCCCAGAGGTGATGTTGTCCTTGACAACGAGATGACCCATCAAGCCTTGTAGCGACGACACAGAGGAACTCTCAATGAAAGCACCAATGTCGGTGTCAAAACCGGCGGATCTCGTGTAGTGGGTCCCAAAATGTGCGTCTAAGGCTAATGGTAACAGGAGGCAGGGGACACGATGTTTTACCCAGGTTCGGGCCCTCTCTATGGTGGTAATACCCTACTTCCTGCTTGATTGATCTTCATGATATGAGTATTACAAGAGTTGATCTACCACGAGATCGTAGAGGCTAAACCCTAGAAGCTAGCCTATGATTCTGATTGTTGTTATCCTACGGACTAAACCCTCCGGTTTATATAGACATTGGAGGAGGCTAGGGTTACACGGAGTCGGTTACAAAGAACGAGATCTAACATTCGGATCACCAAGCTTGTCTTCCAAGCAAAGGAGAGTCCCATCCGGACACGGGACGAAGTCTTGAGTCTTGTACCTCCACGGTCCAATAGTCTAGCCAAAGTATATAGTCCGGATGTCCGGATACCCCCTTATCCAAGACTCCCTCACTCTCCAATGTCGCGCGTCTAGTGATTCATTCAAAAGCAGTAAGGACAACAAACACTTGGAAAATCAAATGTGGTTAGCGTTAGTGCAAAACCAATCATTCAAGTGGTGAGTGACCAAACAAGTGTCTTCATCAAGCATAGAATATAGTGTGACAAAGGATTGTGACATGGCATCACTACAAAAAAAAGACACATCCATGACATTTTGGGCCGAACGAATTTTTTTTCTGTCATACATATGACACTTCTATGACGATAATTGTGACAAAACCCGGTATCATCATAGATGTGGTGGGCTCCTACTTCTATGACAAAAAATCATGACAGAAAATGGGCTTTTCGTCCTGGGTGGGCCGGAGACGCAGCTGCATGACATTCTTTGGGATGTCCATGACGGAAAAAACCGTGGTAGAAGTGAGGGGGAGGAAAATTTTGGGGAGTTGCCGGTTACGGTGGGAGGTCGGGGGCGGAGCGATGCGCGTTTCTCTCGTACATACGCGTGTGTGTGCGAGGCGTTGGCTCTAACTGAAGCCGAGCGAGGCATTGAGCTCTAACTGAACCCAAGCGATTGCACTGCAGGCTACGCGTTACTGAACCCGAGGGATCAATCGATGGCTATTAACTGAACCCGATGGAGCGATTCCTTCGCTACTGCTGCTAACTGAAGCCGATCGATTGGATGAATAGTGAGCGTTGTGGGGGGTTGGATGAACAGTGAGCGGTGGCGTTGCCTCTGGATGAACAGGAACCCATGGTGTGGAGGGCTGGATGAACAGTAGACGGTGGAGGGGTGGCCATGGAGGGGTGATTGAATAGGACCCCGTGGTGTGGAGGGCTGGATGAACAGTAGACGGTGGAGGGGTGCCCGTGGAGGGGTGGTTGAACAGTAGCCGGTGGAAGTAGCGCACGGTGGAGGCTGGATGAACAGGAGCCTCTGGAGGCTGGAGGAGGTCGACGGTAGCCCGTGGAGGCTGGAGGAGGTCGACGGTGGAGATGAACAGTATCTCGTGGAGTCCCGTTTTGCGGTACGCCACACCCCTCCCCCTCGTTTCGACCGTAGCGCTCCAACACAAGTCCGTTTCGTCCGTTTTGCGGTACGCCACACCACTCCCGATCAACAGGACCCCTGTTTCGACCGTAGGAGGTCCGTTTCGTCCGTTTTGCGGTACGCCACACCCCTCCCAATCAATAGGACCCCTGTTTCAACCGTAGGAGGTCCGTTTCCTCTGTTTTGCGATACGACACACCCCTCCCGATCAACAGGACCCCGTTACGAACGTAGGAGGTCCGTTTCCTCCGTTGTGCGGTACGCCAGGCCTCGTTTCCATCGCCTGTTCCATCCAAGCCCTCTCGATGAACACAACCACGCATTCCGTTCCGACCCAGCCGGTTGGCTCCCACGCGTTCCGTTGCCTCCCGATGAACACGACGCATTCTGTTGCCTTCCCATGAACACGACGACGATGTTGTTTCTCTGTTCCGACCTAGCCATGTACGTATGCGCGAGTAGGCGTTCGAGACCCTGCCCGTATGTACGTACATGGCTGTATTTTCTTTCTTGCACCCTCGCCATTGTAGGTACATGTACATGCTACGTGCGCGCCTCTACTACGACACGTGCACGCCTCTACTACGACACGTGCGCGCCTCTACATCGACCAGTATGTATGTACACGTTCACGACCAGAATGACAACAGTACATACGCTTCGACCAGGTGGGTCCCGACTGTCAGGCACTTCCTTTCCTGCGAAGATGTAGCTGGTGGGTCCCAGCAGTCAGGGGGGCGAATCGTTTTTTTTTGCCCGGACGCACTTCCTTGCGTGCGAAGATGTAGCTAGTGGGTCCCAGCAGTTAGGGGGGAATCGTTTTTTTTTCGGACACACTTCCTTGCGTGCGAAGATGTAGCTGGTGGGTCCCAGCACACAGAGGGAAACATTTTTTTTCACGAAATACGATGGCCCGTCCGGTGGGTCCCCGCTGTCTGGTGGAGGAATAATTATTTTGCACGTAATAAGGAGGCACTTCCTTGCTGCGACCGTGGACCCAGCTGTCAGCCTCTCCACGTACAGTCCACGTCCGATGGAAGCCATTCCTTGACCACGTTGACCACGCCACGCCGAGAGCACCAGGGCTGTGGACGACGGCGAGGCCTAGTAAGGGTACGACGCGGAGCTGGGGAAGACGTGGTAGTGGATGCCCACGCGTAGAGGAGTATGAGGGTTCACTCGTTCAGCTGCGGTGTGAGGCTGCCGTTGCCGCAAAATAACAGGGGGTGTGGGTGCGTAGAGGGATGGCCTGGCAACGGTGGGAGTAGTAGGGGGCAGTGAGGCCTCCGCGGCATCACGGCCGGCCACGGGCGGCAGGAGCAGGCGGCACGACCGGCGCTGCTTTGGGCGACTGGAGTAAGAAGACCAGAGGTTGAAGAAGCACTACGGCCGTTGGATGGACATCGTACGGTCACTGGAGCTAGAATCGTTCATATATTGACTAAAGTTGACAAAGGCCTCCATCCCAGTCAACTTAGCAGGCCTACAAGTCAGCCTCCCACCAAGGTTGGTCCCAGCTAGCAGCGGGGTATTCATTTTTTTGTGCGTAATAAGGAGGCACTTTCGGTGGGTCCGAGCTGACAGCGGGGGGAACGTTTTTTTCGCGAAATACGGTGGCCCGACCTGTGGGTCCCAGCAGTCAGGGGAAATGTTTTTTCGCGAAATACTGGTGGCCCGTCCAGTGGGTCCCAGATGTTAGATGGAGGAATAATTATTTTCCGCGTAATAAGGAGGCACTTCCTTGCAGCTGCCGTGGACCCAGCTGTCAGCCTCTCCACATACAGTACTCTTCTGATGGAAGTCGGTCGTTGACCACATTGACCACGCCGCACCGAGAGCACCACGGCGGTGTACGACGGCGAGGCCTAGGAAGGGGACGACGCGGAGCTGGGGAAGACGCGGCAGTGGAAGCCCGCGCGGAGAGGAGTACGAGGGTTCACCGGTTCCGCTGCGGTGTGAGGGTGTCGTCGCCGCAGAATAACAGGGGGTGTGGGTGAGTAGAGGGATGCCCTGGCTAGCACTGGGAGTAGTAGGGGGCGCTGAGGCCTGCGTGGCAGCACAGCCGGCCACGGGAGGCGGGAGCAGGCGGTTCCGTCGGTGCTGCTTTGGCGGCTGGAGCAAGAAGATCAGAGATTGAAGAAACACAATGGCTGTTGGATTGACATCCAACGGTTATGTCTGCTAGAATCGTTTGTTGACGTAGTATATAATAACTAAAAAAATCTTGCATACGCGTCAACTAAACAGGCCCACAAGTCAGACCACTCCCTCTTTTTTTTAATAATTTATATATAGCTCATGGCAACTTCTTATGCAATTTATTGCAGTCGTTTTTTTGGTTGGCCAGGGCCAATTTCGCATATTTCTGTGGGTTCCAAACTATTTTTAATACCGAAATGTCGAGCCAAATTTAAAGTACTTTGAAGATATATTTGAATTAGGTTAATGCCCAGTGAAATAGGAATCTGAAATTGTGAAAAAAATCAGAAATTATAAAGTAATTGCCAATTTGTCATCTATTTTTATATTTACAACCCATTTCATATTACTTTCAAGGCGTAGAAAAATAAGTAGGCCTAGATTGGGTATTCTTCAGAAAAAATAAACTAGGCTCATTTGCACAAAGAAAAAATAGCTGGGCTGGTCACATGGTGAACATAAAATATAAGCCTGGGCTAGACGGGCCACAGCCCAGTTCAAACCCTGCTCCGTGTCAACAATACCAAACAAAATAATACTGCTCGAGTAGCTACGTCCCAGGTGTCAGCCGATCTTGTGTTGTTCTCTTGTCTATTGACTATATACGGTCACAATGTCGTGGGTCCCAGATGTCAGGAAAACACTAGGAGGAAGCATTTTATTTTTCCATACGCTGACGTGGTGGGCCCCTACTGTCATCCTCTCCATGTACTTCTGCCGATTCCTGTTGTTTGTTGACCATGTTGACAACGCGAGAGGGCGGCACCGCGGCGAGTGCACCAAAGCGCGCGGAGGACATCGGCGTTAACGATTTAGGAGACGGTGGGGCGGCGACGCGTGCGCTGAGGCACAGCCAGCCGTGGGAGGCGGAAGCAGGCGGCCCCGCCGGCGCTGGTTTGGTTTTGGCGGCTGGAGGAAGACAGGACTGAAGAAACACGATAGACTGTAAAAACAGCAGGAGTACTTAACAACCTTAACTGAAACCAGCAGAGGCACTTAACAACCAAAGCTGAAAGCAGTATGAGTACTTATACAGGTTCAACTGTACAAAGCACACCTCGAACAGTGCTACTTTGCCTATAGTTAACCAAGGGTGAGGCCGCCAAGCCCCAGGACAAGGCCCAGGCGCCACCCCGCGCATCCACAACCTTCTGAAAGCGGCTTCATCTCGCAATGTGGTCAATAAACAGGATATTCGCTTTAGAGCCATGGAAAAGCATGAACATAATCTTCTGTCCTATTCTCCAAGATGGACATGCCTTCATTATCTGAGACCACCCATGAATAAGTATCTTTTCGCCTTCAAGGGGAATTGAGTAGCTCAACATAAACATCATGTTGTGACCAAGCGCAAGTCTGACCCGACCATGGTCGGGCATCTGTATAGGAACAATAGAACTCGGCAGTTCCTGTTTCAAGAAGATCACAGCTGTAAAACTGTGTATAAGCAATAGTTTATGAACAACATATATAACAGAAAACAGCTTGTACCATAAGTTTCTCGACACAGGTGGACCTGTTCAACGAGTGCAGCAGTGGCACACATATCCCACATGGCCTTCCACCATTGAAACGCCCCACAAGGACCTCAAGACGATCAATAAAGTGTAGGAACATGTGGATGTCGATCCAGTCAACTTCAGTGCCATTAGTAATAGCCGAGTTATTACAGAGTAACAAACGAGCAGACTGCTTAACTCTGAAAAAACCTACACGTGCCACCAATTATAAGACAATATTAGTTAGAAGTAGCATCTTCGTGAGAGATTCGTTGCTACTTCTAAAGTTAAATTGTGATTAGTTAGACAGAATAGGTGGATTAAGAAGTAATCGAGGCAACAAGCAAGAACCAGATAAAAAACTAACATGGATGAACAATTGGAATGACGTCAGGGTGGAAGATCACAGTGAAGATGAGACCAGGTTCTGCTATTTCCATCAGCATTCGTGCGCCAACTTTCAGTCCGTAACACTTGAGAAAGTTTATCCAAGTTCGGCCATAAAAAAAGCAGCGATCTTCTTGGTTCATGAACCCAACTCGGAAGCAATATCCATGGATTGTCTTCACTGTGACCATTAAACTAGTGTATTCAGTTATGGCAAGGCCGAGTATCTTGAGTACATATGTTCTGGCAGAGCAAATAATACACTGCAGGAAAATTAATATAAGAACACAGCATGTTCAAAAAAAAACCACCCTCCCGGATAGAGAAGAGGATTCTACGAACATACTGTGCATGTTTCAAAATGCTGTGGTAGGATGAGAAGGAACAAGTGTGGCGTCTCGCCGTGGGTGCAGAAATCTGTAGGGTACTCACACTTTGGGCACTGCAACTGAAACATGCTAGATTCAGTACAAAGAAAAATGCATCAACAGCGGCGGCTGCCATCCTAGGATTACCTGCGACCAAGGGACTTGGATTTATCGGGGATGGATGAAGAATTCGTACCTTGTTCTCCATGAGAAAACCCTATGCAATCGCCGAGCGGGGGTTTTCTTTGAACAAGCAGACGAGGGAGAAGGGGATTCAGGCCCAGTGATTTGACGGCTCATTGGGCATTACTGCGGCGCTACGACCGGGGTGTGTCTACCGTGAAGTTGTGCACTCTAATTTGTGCATATGGCACGTGGACCCCGTTGCCGGTTGCCCCACATATCAGCGAAAGGAAGTAGAAAGACAGGAGTAACTAGTTACACATAAATATATATTTTGAAAAAGAGATACTCCCTCTGTAAAGAAATATACAAATCTTTTATATCACAGGCTCACCTTGCCGAGAAATATACTCCCTCTGCAATGCACGGGCATTGTGGGGGTTTAGCTTTTCTTTATGGGCTTTATCTGAGAATATAATACTCAAATAGGCTCACGGTTCTGGACTTTGGGCCGCAGGCCGACCCTGCATGTTTGGGGGCCCATGTGTTCTACCTCAGCGCTTTTCATATTGCAAGTGATCGGTACTATGCTGGTTTTAGATGCTGTCGCATGGCGAATACACAAAATTGAATAAAGCACGGCAGCTGTTGGAATGAAATCGAATGACAGTTCCTAACCAGCAATCAGAGTTGCAATTCTATCAACGATATACCATGTGATAAATAATACTGTCATACTACTTATACACACAGGACACTTGTTTCACCATGCCAGATTATTACATCAAAATCTCTCGGAGGATAGATTAGTTCGGCAGTTGCGTGCTGCTACTGAAGAATTTCAAAGTTGATTTGGACCAGCTCTCCTTGCCGAGAAAGTTTGATTTTGACATCATCCCCTACCACAAGATATGATTTAGATTTGAACCTTGACCATCCTTTAGCATCAATCATCATGCGACCATCCTTTGTACTTACGGTATATTGAGCAGGTTCATTCACACCAAGGCTGCGCATGGTAAGAGAAACTTGGCCGCGGTCGCCCGGATTATTGAACGACTCCCTCGTTGCTCTAGGAATTCTCCGTTTGATAACAAGAAGACATACCCAAACAGTTAGATCAACATAGTGAATCATGTGAAACAACATGGAAAGAAAAAATAACGAAGCACTTGGGCGGCCAATGCTTACCAAGAAGGTGGACATGTCGGTTTTTGTAAGGACTTTGGTATATGAAGTGCGAACTGCAGCCGAGTTTGTTGCCGATGCAACTGCACGGGCCAGACCAAATGCAAGTGCAAGTGTTGGTGCAGGTGCCGAAGCCGCCGCTGCTGCCAGAGATGGTGCTCCTTGTAGAGGTAGTGAAGGTGTCGATGCCCGATCCTCCGGTAGATCAGACTGATCCACTGACGCGGTCGGTACCCAATCCTTAGCTGGATCAGACTGAGCTGCTGCCGCTATTAGTGCTAGAGCAACTGCCGGTGCTCGATCTATGCGAGACAGCGGCGATCGTGTCTGGTCTGCTATGATCAGCTTTCTAACTTGACTAGGATCCGTGACCGTGATCTAGTTTTTTTCTTCATTTCTTTTAAATGCGAGAAGGACTAATTGTGGCGTTTTTGTTAAACCAAACTGCAGTTCATCATAGGGATTCAGCTTGTACTCAGACAACAGACTGATCCAATTTTTTCCAGTAATATAAGTGATGGACAGTGCCTTCATTACTGACACGACATAAGAAGTGAAACCTGCAAAAATAGCCATCGTAGAGCAAACCAAATGGTTTATTTTGTGATGAATGTCACATGGCAAAACCTGCATCGTAAAATTGCAGGAAAAGAAAGAAAACATGACATTAAATCAATAAGATTTAGACAATAAATCAATAAGATTTACTTGATGTGACACGAGTGAATCCTTACCAGGAAATCACTATGTTGAAGTACTAAACAGAAGATTGATCGTCCAACTACGCGTGGCATGCAGGGGCCCTGCCTACTCCCACAAGTAGGACAGTCCAAAGGTCGTGACAAATCGTATGGACCGAACATCCATGGGACTGGAAATCCTGGTGGGTGCGATAAACCCTGCAATGCATACAGATATTGGAGTGTAACCATAATTGATAAACCGTCCTCACAAAAAATATGATCTGGATACTTCAAAATGTACAGGCTGAATTGAGTGGACAGACATTAACATAGACTGTTCTCAGGACTGGCCACACACCAAAAGAGGCAGTACTAATAAACAATACAGGGTTCACAAACACAAATCAAGTACTGAACAATAGTACTTACTACAGACAAGCAAAGTTGCACTAATTAAACTCTGCAGACTATTTCTTGCCACCGACCTATGGGATGAACCCCGCATAACTGACTAGGCCATGGACTTCGTGTGAGATGTCTACATGCACCATCACCATCTTGTCAACCTTGGAGAACCTAACAGAGTGGTCTTTCCACTCATAAACATGATGATGAAGATAGGACGCATCAGTTTTTTGGGAAGCTTTACAAGAACCACACCCTTCGTAATCGAAGGCACAGCCAGGAAATTGTTGTGGTCAAGTACAGCCTCGAGAACACGCCTGACAACAATGCTATAGGAAAACACTAGTTCAGGACACGTGGCGACAAGGACACAGCAGCTAGATGGTTCAGCAGTAGAACTCATCATCAGGTCTTCCAGTTCACACGGCATGACTTTGAGAACTTCATCTCCACTGCGGACCTGGTTCTAATTCAAACAGAAACCATATTTCATTACTACCTCCGTTCAGAAATATAAGATGATTTTCGATATTATACTCCATATATGACTACATATACGCACAGAAATGAGTGAACAAATACACTAGAACATGTCTTCAAAGGCATGAGAGCAGAGGGATTACATGCAATATCCATAACACAAGTTACTGAGGCAAATATACCCTCTTAAAAGGTAGCATTGATGTTCATAAAGTACTCCCTCCGTCCCAAAATTCTTGTCTTAGATTTGTCTAGATACGGATGTATCAAGTCACATTTTAGTATTAGATACATCCCTATCTAGACAAATCTAAGACAAGAAATTTGGGACAGAGGGAGTAGTTGAAAGTAATCTATAAAAAATCAGTGTCAACCTCTCGCATGTTTTGGTCAAAAGTGGAATTTAGAACCGTCATTTGGCACACTAAAATCACATCCAAGATCACCCAGAAAGTTGTACTACCAGTACTAGTACTGCGTGTTAGATGAAAAAACACGATCAAGATCAAGAAAAAGATCGTCAAGAAGAGACATTACCTGGACTTGCTTAATGAGGGATCCCGGAGAGGGGGGCTTGGACAGGGTGATGGCTTTGAGCTTGTCTGCGGTAGTCTCGGCGGGGTGCTTGCGCTTCTTCGTACCATGAGCCTCGACGGTTTTGGCCAGAGCCATAGACATCACGTCGGCCGGTGCTCCGGCGTCCATCCAAGAGAGGAAGCTGAGAGAGAAGAGTGAAAGGAGGAACGAGATGAGGGAGAAGCGAAGCGAGTGGGGGTTTTCTTCAAGAGAGGAAGCTGAGAGAGAAGAGTGAAATGATGGTTGCTTCGTCCGTCCAACTTACTGCTGGAAAGGAGGGGGCTTTGTGATTTTACGGCTCATTGGGCATTACTGCGGCGGTTCGATCGGGGTAGTCTACCGTCACTCTACTACAGAGTAATTTAGTGCATGGCTGGTGGACCTAGGTGCTGGCTGTCCCACACGTTGGCGAAAGTGAGTAATTTAGTGCATGGCTGGAGGAGGATCCGCACGGTAGAGCGTGTCCACTGTTTTTCATTCTGAAGAAAAAAATGATTACAACAAGCGTTTCCAATCTTACGATGGAGGAGTGCGAAACACGGCAGCCACTTGAACATACACAGTGCTCCTACTACTAGGCATGTGCAGTGGTTCATACGTCAGTACTACACAATCTTGTTGCTGTGTTGTGCGCATGTCAACTACTCCTATATGTAACATAGTACCGCTTTTTCGACTGTCCGATCGAGAATGAACGGTGAGATCAATGTTAACAGAACTAGGCCACAGCGCATGGAGAGTATGGTGCTATAGTACTCCACGAAACATGAACCATATGAAGCACATCCTATAGTGTTAGACAGGGTGTATGAAGGGTGCACGGGATGGGAGCAAAATTTCCCTTCTCGACCCACTTTTGGGTGTTTGGCAGAGTGCATGAAGGGTGCATGATTCCACACTAGTAGGTTGACAAAAATACACGAAGAGGAAACAACTATATTGAGATGAGAATGCAACCAAACACACCCACACGCTTTGTGCTACAGTGACGGATCTGCACCGTCTAAGTTTAATCCAACAGTCATGTTGCACCGAGACATGGACATGCCCATGCAGAGGGCGCCTAAACACCACCGAAGTCCCTCAGCTTCTCGAGGCGCACGACATTGGTGATGCAGGGTGCAACCGCCCGCAGAGCCCGCTCCCGGTCGACGGGAGCCAGCTCGTCAAAGACGGCGTCCAATGGCACGAATGGATTCCGGTGACGGAGCCCTGAAAGGATTCACCCGACAACGGCGACGACAGCGCACAACCCCTCCTTGTCCAGCTCCGCCTCCACCATGCGCGGAGATGGCTCAGCTCCTCAGAGATATAGGTGAAGAAGGAAACCAGGTTAGGAAGCCGCAGCTCATTGAAGTCGACCGGGTGGTCGAACGGGTTTAGCCCGACGGCCGGCATCGTCGTGCTGGCACGACGGTAGGCATCGCGCAGCCGCAACACGTGTGTGGCAACTTGGTTCACCAAGTGGCTGAGGCGATCCTGGACCTCGTCACGATCGGCCCGCTCGCGCTCCAGCCGGCTCCCCTGACAGCCTATCGTATCTCCCGCTTTCTGCAGCAACGCCGCCGACGCCTCGAGCATCTTTGTGGTGGACGCCTGCAGCTTTTGAAGCTTCGTGAACTCCCGCACATAACGGAGGAGCATGGCACTCCTCTCCTCCTTGAGCTCATGGATCTTCACGTCCTTGGCCCTGAGCTCCGCATCCTTGGCATGGAGCTCCTGTGTCAGGCGCCTCACCTTGGACTCCCTGATCTGCTGCGCCACCATGGCACCAGGTAGAAGCAATGGGGAGAGGAAGCAAAGGGGGCGAAACGGCTGAAAGGCAATGCAATCTACGGGAAGGCAGAGGGAGCCAGCCGAGGAGCGGGGAATCTTTTGGTTTTCACCACGGTAAAACACCAGTTGACGACTTCTCACACCAGGGAGCAGTGGGTTTTTACAGGCAGAGTCATTATGACTAATTGCTACCGCGCCTGCTCCCGTCAATCAAAAAATTTAAAATCCTGCCGCGCCTGCTCCCGTCAATCAAAAAATTTAAAATCCTGCCGCACCCAAACACCAGAGCAACGCCGCGGTGGATATTTAAATTTACCTGCCGGGAAGTAGATAAAAAAGGGGTGAAAAAACAAATGTGGCGGCGGCCTAGCTAATCGGTTGAACTAGCCCAACTAGCTAGACACCGTGCTTCAGTGATGTACTCGGCGGGAAAGGTGGTCTTTCGTGATTTGACGACTCATTTACTTGCTTCGGCGCTACGACCGAGGAGGACCCAGAAAACGCGCGGTAGGGCGTCCCACGTCAGGAAGAATATATGCGTGCACCACCCGGGAGGACCCCGAAACCGCGCGGTAGGGTGTGCCACGTCTCAGCACGGAGGAAAAATGTTCGTGTAAAAATATACTGTATCAGACGTAGTACCTATGGTTCGACCTCGGGACCCAGCCAGTCGGTCGAAAACACCCCACTAGCCACACAGCTTCATCATGCAAACGTGGCACGGTTAGCTCCGTCTCGACCAGCCGCAACGTCTCTTGTTCTAGGCGATTCTTCTATTTTCCAAGCTTTTTTTAGTTGTAATAACACCACAACAAGCTAGCGCCGCTCTTCGTGTGTGCCCGTGCAAAGGTTAGATGATGGAGAGAAGAAAGATTGAGATCGCAGACCTGGGACCACCCGTAAGTGATACAACGGTCATGCACGTGTTGACGAGGCACTCCCTCTACTCTACTCAACATAAGTACTGTATAAAATCAAGTTATGAGACAAAGCTAACAACCGTTCGTTTTTTCAGGCTATCGACTTACGCTTTGTAGTCCAGGTTGCCAGTTCGAATCTCGTCTTTCAGATTTGTTAGTTTTAGGTCCAAATTTGATTAATGACAAGTGGGACCCCCGTGTGTTGTTCCGATATTTCATTGTAGGATGGTTTTTTTGAACAAACACTTTGCGCGGTTAGACAAGTAACAACACGAGTTACACGTATTTTGCAAGTTTACGAACAAAAATGACAGCGGCATAGAATATCACATCCACCCCGCAGCTTAGATACTATGGTGATACGAGTTTTTACACTGTTGGAAGTGAGATCCAATGGCTTGGGAGTAGTCTTTGTAATTATGCGCAATTTCCAAACTCTCCAATTTTTTTTTGAAAACAAAACATTCAGGCGTCGTGTGTGCCGCTACATCTTCGATCCAACGGCTCCCCGGTGCTAATATTAGGTGCTCCCCGTAGCTTAATTACCCTCTACGGTGATATGAGCATCTAGGTCGTATGATCAGTGATCAGATGGCACATGCATAGTACTTGTACTTTCTGCGCATTTCCCAAACTCTATCAGCCGTATATTGCAAAAACATTCAAACCTCCTACTATGGCCCGTTAGATCTCAGTGAACTCGTATCACCATAGAATCTATGGTGCGGGAGCACCTCATACTCTCCCATACGAGAAAACATAAGGTGCTATCGTAGCTTGGATGCTACGGTGATATGAGCTTGGAGGTCATTTGATCTGAGATCCAATGGCATCTGAGCAGTCTTTGTGCTTGTAAGCAGTGGCCGAACTCTTTTGGGGCTTTTCTGCAAAAAACCATTCGAACCACCGAGGAGGTGTTGGGTCACAAATCCAACGCCTCCAAAGAGCTTGTATCACCAAAGCATCTAAGGTGTGGTGGCACATGATATTCTTACATACAGGAGAATATGATGTCCTCCTTCATCTTAGATGCTACGGTGATACGAGCTTCGAGGTCGTTGGATATGGGATCAAAGGGCATCTAAGTAGTTTTTGTACAAATTGTTTGCAATTCTCAAACCGATCAAGGTTTCCTGCTAAAAAATTAAGACACATCATGTGAGCTGATATATCTCAGATCTACAAGCTCCAAGCAACTCGTATCGGCATATAGCATGTAAGGTATGGGGGCACATGATATTCTCCCGGGGAGGAGGGGTGGGGGGTGCACAACCAATCGGTGGTTGGGAGGGTGGGAACAAATATAATCTAAACAACCCTAAACAGAGCTCCAAAGTTTTATCTAAGGTCGAGGGGTTGACCCCCGACAATCATAGCTCCGCCTAAACACAACATTTGCATGTACTGTAGTACTAGACTTAATATTCATGTTTCAGTTTCATGTTCATTTTAAATATTGAACTGAGGACCATGGATGTCTTACATTTTACTCCCTTCGTTCCTAAATATTAGTCTTTTTAGAGGCTTCAAATGGACTGGCACATACGGATGTACATAGACATATTTTAGAGTCTAGATTCACTCATTTTGCTCCGTATGTAGTCACTTGTTGAACTCTCTAAAAGACTAATATTTAGGAATAGAAGGTGTATTTTTGAACTCGTGTCATCCATGCATGGGTTGGAAAAATAGATGCACTATACTTATTGGATTGTTGTTGTGTTCGTGCGTGTGTGTCTCTGTGTGTGTGTGTGTGTGTGGTCATATGCTTGATACATACAAAGTTTTCTCACCTCCATATTGTTCATCTTTTAAATTTGAATTTGCATTGGAAAACTTACTAGGGATATCATGAAATGTGAAATCCACGTTGAGATCACTATATCACAAATTCACTCTAATTCAACGACTCGTCATAAATCAATTACCACATTGAGATTAGTATTTGCAAGGAAAATACGGGTATTGTAATACACATAGATTCGTTCGGCAATTTAAAAGGTTCTTTTCGTATTCTCAAATGGTAGGACCCAACGGCGTACCAGCCAGACCTTGGCTCGTGTTGATCCTAAAAAACGGGCTCGCGTCCTTCGGTGGCGTGCGTGGTATGCACATTAGGCAACCCCAACCAGTCGAGCCTCGGCGTTTCAAGTCGAAATATCTGGCGGCCAGAATTCCAGCCCCCTCATGTCCCCGGTCCATAATGACTACCGACGAACAATGGAGGGATGCTTTAGTAACTAGACAACATTACCTACCGTGCCGAGCACGGTTCAATTCCCTCGGTTGCCGCTCGTCAATGTCACCCGTCAACTGCATTGCCTAGTACTACTACTACTACACCAGGATGAGCACAGAATTGAGCCCGTTTGTTCGTGCCTAGTACTTTTTTTGTTCGTGCCTAGTACTTGAGTTAATATATCAGGCAATGCACTGGTACGGAGGGATTATCCTTTCCGGTTTATAGGGCTTATTTAAAAATTTAGTTTTCCCATTTTATAAGTCTCAATTTGGTTGTTCCCCGTCACATGTTCAGATTTCAAGGTGCAATAAATCATTACATGCAAGTATTAAGAGAAAATTGACCAATGCATGTACTTTATGCATGCATGCATTGCAATTAATGCATTCGTAAACACAATTTTTGAGGAAAACAAGCGCATTATTTGAGTGGTTTTGCAAACTACAACAATTGTTCCACCACTCACCATCTACCTTGGTTGGTGAGATTTTTGAATTGAGCCCTATAAACCCGAAAGGAGGTTTAACTAAGAAAAATGTTTAACCAAATCCTTTCTTAAGAAATACAACAGGACAGATGTACGGCTTGAAAATTTATTGCATGATGCAGGTTATGATATTGTTTCGAATCCTGGATCTTAAATTTCAGAAAATCCAAAAGTGAGCATAAATTCTTGAAACTAAGCATGGTCACGTGATATGGCACAAATATTACTTCGTAAGTTTTTTCTTCAATTTGAGACAAGCTGCTTATGACAAGTTGCACAAATGAAGAGCCAAGGTATTTTGGAACAAAGACCTGTCACGTTAAGGCGAACGCTTTCACTATTGAAACCGTGGGCGTTTACGTGCCGCCACGAGTCCCCGCTTCTCATCGGCAGGTGCCGTCCGAGCAAGCGTGTGAGTCGACGGGAGGCGTGCGAGCAGACCGCTGCGCCGGCTGTCAGGGAGGCGTGCGAGCAGACCGCTGTGCAGGCTCACCGGGAGGCGAGCCCTTTGACCAGGCTCCGCCGCCCACCGTCGTCCCAACTGCTCCCACTTTTAATGTCGCCGGCGCCGCAGTTTAAAATCAACCCCGCACTACCCGGTATCGCTACAATCCTCTCTCTTCCTCTCCGATTCTCCTGTCGTCTACCTCCAACTAGCCTGACCTAAACGTACGCCATGCCGCATCACGATGGTCTGCCCTTAGTGTTCCAGTTTCCTGAGGAAGACACCCAGCCGGAGTCTCAAGAACATAAGGCGCTTTGGGACGAGCTTGAACTGGCCTTGCGGGAAGACGCCGCGCCTGTCCCCGCTCCCGTTCCGGCTCCCGTCGCCCCGACTGCGCCAGCGCCCATCCCCGTGGCATTGATGGGCTGGGAGCCGCACATTGTCGCCGAGCTTGATCCCACGGGGTTCCACGAGGTCCCCGCCGACTTTCACGCGCCCGTGCACCTGCCAGCGCATGCGCCTGCGCGTGCACTGACGCGCACGCCCGTGCCGGTGCCCGTGCACCTGCCAGCGCATGCGCCTGCGCGTGCACTGACGTGCGCGCCCGTGCCGGTGCCCGTGCACACGAATGTCTCCGCCGCGCCGTTGACAGCGCCTGTCCCCGCGCGGGTGCCAGTGCCCCCCTCAGCGGCATGGATGGCCGCCGTCGACCGCTTCCTTGCACCAACGCCAGTCGCCTCCTCCCGCCAGTTGACTCGCTCCGAAGTCCAGAACATTTTGGCCTTCCTTGAAGCTAGGCCAACGTCCAGGAGTACGCCAACAACGGCGCAAGACGCCGCCGTCGCCGTCGGTCAGTGGCCCGACGACACACAGAGCACGGCAGAGGAGCCGCTTCCCACCGCGAGACGCCCCCGCCGCCGCCGCGTAATCTAAATTTGCCATGAAAAACGTTCGGATTGCCATGCTTAAAATCCGAACGTTTATCATTTCCGTTTATTTTATATCGATCGTCGTATAATTTAAAGTCGGAGTCAGACTGAACGAAATGTATGGTTTGATCGATTGAATGTTCTGCTAGAGCCGTATCAAATTAAATATAAAACGTCATCAAGCCACATGTATTCCTTGTCATCCAACGACCTAGACTGCTTCAATGTCGAGCGCTCAACACGTTTAGCGTGCAGTTAATTTCATGCCAAAAATAGTGCTAATCACATGACAACACGCAAATAATATCCTAGTAGTTAATATCCGCATGCACTTAATATACTTCCAAATTAACGTGCATTGCACGTACACACTGACTAGTGCTGCTAGTACGTGAAACTGGTGCCGTGACTTGTGAACGCGTCCAGATATGGTCAACGGCAACATCGCCCGCGAGTTCTTCCTGTTTGCCCGTGCGTCTAAACGCAGAAGGGGAGGAGAGAGAGAGAGCACACATGGAACCCATTAATTAGGCTGTGGTAATATAAAAACATTATGTGAACAAAGGGGGTACAACAAACATTGCTATTCTACGTATGTTGCCTATTGACGTGCGGCTTGAAGGCCCGGTCGCATGTTCGATCCTCGTCCTTTATTTTTTAATTTGTATATGGGTCCAAATTTGTTTCATGACATGTGGGCCCCTCGGTGTGTAGTTTGTAGCACTTTAATTTGTGGGTCGAAATTTGTTCCATTCCAAGTGGACTATCGGTGTGTAGTTTTGTAGCTTATTTATAATAATTAAAGAGAACAACATAGTTTTTTCAATAATACCATGGTGCGACGTTGAAGGCGAGAAAGGACGTGCGAGAGAGCGATGACCGAGCCAGAGGGAAATCAACTAGGGGAGTTGCGTGGGTTGCAACGGTGTTTGGAGTAGTTGTGGGCCGAATGCTACGAAAATATAATCTAAACCGACCGGAATAAATGCCTACACAAATTAATCCAAGGTTGGAGTGCCCCTCGCAATGTAAATAGCTCCGGCTTTGCGAGGGATGGAGAGGTAGTAGCTTCAACGCGTGGAAGATACGGTGTGAGAAAGCGAGGTCAATCGAGAGACATATAGATAGAGAGACAAAGTGAGTGTGGTCCGACATTCATTGAACAAATATATATGCTCTGGAGAGATATTGTCCGATTGAGCTTTTTGGCAAGGGTGAGGGCTGTAAGATAGAGCTTGAGAGATGATCCAGTCACAGACGTGTAGATATATTTTGTGCGTGGGAGGAAGCAAGGTCAACCGATCACATAGGGTCGCCGTGCGATCGAAAGAGTGAGACGGGTTGGAGAGAGTGACCTAGATAGACGATGTGCGTGAGAGAGTATACAATGTGAATAGGTCGAATTGGGCTCAAACATGGTGATATATCGTTTTTGTCCGAGAAAGAGCGAGGTCAATCGAGACATACGGAGAGAGAGAGAGAGAGAGAGAGAGAGAGAGATTGAGTGAGCGTGGCCCACCATGAGGTCGAAAGAGTGGCGGCGGCTTGGATGGACTGACCTAGATAGACAATCTGCGTGAGAGAGTATAGAGTGTGTCGATCGAGGCCCGAACAGGGAGATATATCATTTGTGTGTGAAAGAAAACGAGGTTAAACGAGACTCAGATAAAGAGAGCGAGATTGAGCGAGTGTGGCCCGCCGTGCGGAAGAAAGAGTGAGACAGTCTCGAGGGAGTGACCTAGATATACAACGTGCGTGCGTGCGCACGAGAGGTTGGGGGGGCTAGATAGGCAATGCATGTATTTAGCGCGAGAGGGTGAGAGGGAGAGGGGGGAGAGAAGAGAGCTCGGCATGGGGTGCAATGGCGGGTGTGTGAGGTAAATACATTTGGTAACAGAGTGGAAAAAGGGGTTGTGTAGTTGAGAGACTTAGAGATCGAAACATGGAGAGAAAGAATGAACGTGTGTTGGAAACCGATAGCTTCCTAAGGTGGTTAGGAGAGGAAGATTGACCGATACAGGAAGTATGTAGCGTTTGTGCGCGGGGGGGGGGGGCTAAAAACAACATTTGAATGTACATAGTACGAGACTTAATATCGATGTTTCAATTCGGTGTACATTGTAAGATTTGAACCGAGGACCAGGCATACGGGTAATTATTTCGAACTCGTGCCATACTAAGTTTTGAAAAGTTGACATTGACTCAGTTTGTTGTGCTATTTTGTAGGTGATATGTTTGAATCCATCCAAAAGTTTTCTCACTACCATGGTGTTCATCATATACATATGAATTTGTATTAAAAATGTAGCGTGGATACAGTGAAATGCGAAATCCACGTTAGAATTGGAGATCGCTACGTGACACACACTCTAATCCACTCTAATCCATTTCGACTTTTTTTCAAATAACTCCTCATTAATTAATTTATAGTACTCCCTCTGTTCACTTTTATAAGACCTTGAAGACATTTCAGACAATGTGCAAAACAGTTCATTTTAAGTTGTCTGAAACGACTTACAAAAGTGAACGGATGGAGTATCTCGTTTCGAATGACTAATTATTGCAAGGAAAACACGGGCATGGTAATACATACAGATTCGTTTGCAAATGAAAGAAGATTCGTTTGCATTCTCAAATGTAGGCGCACTAGGCAGACCAGGGTCGTGTCGGGGTGGACGCTGCTTCGGTGCCTTAAAGGCAACTACCTTTGGGTCACTGACATGTGGGCCAGCCACCTGTTGGGCCCACATGTCATGGACACAAAGGCAGGTGCCTTAAGGCACCGAAGCATAGTCCTGTCGGGGTGGTTGTGTGTGTCGTACGGACGCGTAGCACCCAGCCACCCACCCCCCTTCCCCCCCCCAAAAAAGGACGACGACAATATAAGTTCACGCTTCCACGTTTCGGATTGAAATATCTGGCGGCCCCAATTCCAGCCCTGCAAAATCTCTCTTCTCCACCGTCCCCTTCTGCGCCCAGATTGCTCAAATCCCTAATTCGCCGCCAACCCTCGAATCGCCCCTCGTCTCGTCTCTTTCCCCACCATTCCCCACCTCTGTGCCGGACGGCGACGACGAAGACGACGGTCGCGCTTCACCACGGCACCGGAGGTACCTCATCAACGCCCTCGTCCACCGACAATGTCGGCCGCCGCAACCGACGTGCCTCACAGACACCGAGTTCCACCGCATCAGGTGCGCTTCACCGACGCCGTCTCCCAGCTCATCGGAGCTACTTCACCGAGCACATCGTCGCACCTCCACCCCCCGAGTCCGTTGGGGCTTCACCAACGGTCTCGTCCACCGCATCGTAGTGCTCCGCTGCCACTCAAGATCTGCATCCGTGCGCGGCCAGCCAACGCCAGCGCATCACCGTCAACGGCTCTGAAGTGACCTGCACTCTAGCTAGGCGAGCATGCCCAAACGCCGGCCGGAACTAGGTATCCACACATCACTCCCTTGTGCACTGTTCCGACGATGTTTGGATATCCTTTCACTGCTCTCTTAGCTTACACGCCTATGCAACTCTAACTTTAACTCTTATTTCTTCTGGAGATATCATCTGAAACAAGCAAATCCATTTTTTAGCGAAGCATGACGGCGCTACGGGATCTGGTACACATCCTGCACACCCGTATAACCTTGTAAGTATATGTCCTCCGGTACAACATCAAGGTCGATTCCTCTTATTTGATCAACCATTCGCCGTGTCAAAAATGAAGAGGGGGATGCAAGGAGCACAAGGCCTGCACATCCAAGCAAGTGGTAACATGGACTTGTACATGGAACATCCCAAGCGCAAGCAGAGCTGCAGTGAGCCTCTACAACGAGCTAGCGTAAGTCCCTGCATTTCATTTAATTTGTACTGGCATTCGTGTATGATTTGTGTGCAGTGGCTGATCCACGAATTCAAGTTACCACGGGCGAACATTTAACTTAAAAAATACGAAGGCACTTGCACTCCGGAAATCAACGTAACTTGAGAAATGTGAAGCTACATGCACTTTGAAAACCAGCTAATGATCCAAAGTAGTTCAGATTATAAACACTAAATGATGCAAGCACCAAAAAACACAAAATGCAACATGGTGTACAAGGACTACAAACATGGTATGTACCTGCTTGAATTATTCGTTCTCTGGCTGAAAATATCGAAGTGTAATTGCACGTATAACCAGTGCGCAAACTGCATATCAATATATCTATCCTGCACAAGTATGCAATAGTTTCAAACAACAGATTAGAAAAGTATTTATGCTATGTTGTCATGATACGGGGACTTTCTGGTAGATGGCCTCGACGTTTCCTCAAGCTATGAAAATGCACTATAATTTGCTTGTCATCAATGCCTGCAAATCTCTCTCTCTCAACATAGTAGATCATCATTAGACACTAAATCCTTCAATGAGCTTGCAAAATGCTTGCATTAGATCCCTCATTAGACACTATTGTTCATCACCAGGAGCATGTAAAATGTTTGCATCAAATCCTTCATTAGCAGTCTGTTCATTAGACACTTCAGGCTCAAGAACAACATGAGCTTGTATGTTTGCACCGGAACTTGATTAGATACATCAGATTCAGTCAGTTCAGTATTAATAGGGGGAGTTATAAAATAATAGAAATTGGTTTCATTTTCTCATAGATTCCGTACATACAAGCAGTTTTACAACACCGTCAGGTTTAACTATTGGCCAGAAATTGAAGAGTTGAATTAGATATAATCAGGGATGTGATGTACCTGCTCGTTGCGCATGCTACTCTTGCAAGTTGCGACTGTCCGTTTGCGCAAGCTCGGTGCCATGCCCGTGCTGCCGCCGCTGCCTCCCACGCAGGCTACACCCAGGGTTGGATCTTCATCTTCTTGTCCTTCCGTTCACTTGAAGCCCGGCGACTGCCCTCCAACAAGGGTGCGAGGAAGTGCTGTGTCGGTCTGTCCAGCGGTGGCTAGGTTAGGAGCGAACCAGACTGGAGGCTGGAGCGAATGAATTGGGATTTTTCCTGCTGTCGATCGATATGGGAGGCGCTCGTTTGGGCCGCGAGCCTGCTATAGGGCCTGCCTTGCACTTATGTTATTGGCCCATCCAAATTGAAACATTTTTTCTTCATTTTTTACATTGCCTGCTCGTGCGTTGGGACGGAACAAAACTAGCATGGGCCAACCTGGACGACTCAAACTAGGTGCACACTTTCCAGACACCTGAGGCGGCCGCCCATACCAGCCCCTATGGGGGCGTCGCCCCTTTTTGCGTGTATGATTGGATAGTGAGAAATATTCCAGTGGTGCTTTTGATTTACCCACAGAATGGTTGAATTGCTTGTTTCTATGAACTGAGTTCGCCAATAATGTGAAGGATGCCAGTCTTTTCATCCTATTGTAGATTGCTTAGATCTTGATATGCCAAAAGTAATCGCATGAAATATATAGTAAAAGCCAGTGTGATGTGTTTGGCTACAACTAGTCTGACTACACGTCCTTGCATAACGTATCAAGGACGCACCATCTTACCAGATTAACCATTCGACTTACCCATGCAGTGTGGGAAGAAAGAAGTATTGGGACTGCGTATCCAAGCAATTGCTGCCATGGACTCCTTTGTACAACCTTGTAAGCGAAAAATAAGTTGCAGTGTGCCTGTACAAAGAACTAGCGTAAGTTTAGTTACCTGCTTCTCGGAATTTTAGTTAGCCACTTATTGCAAAATTGTTCAATTACGTTGCTTGGCTTAATTTAGTTTGCTACTGATTACATAATGGCACAGCCTGTTAATCATATTGTAGACTGCGCCTATCTATGGGTTTGATACTTACTGTTAAGAATTACCTGTTTGCCTTAACTTAAATATCTACTTGTTTGTTTAACTGCTTTGCTGCTGCAACAGCGGGTTACAATGATGTTAATAACGAGTACTTTTCAGCATCCAATTGAAACTCTTTAATTCCTTGTTTGTTTAACTGGTTTGTTGTTATAACTCCCAGTTGAGATGTTTTGCTAACTTCAACTTTTCTGAATCCAATCGGAATTTTAATGGCAAAACAGGTTAGCCCAAGATGAAAGACAGAGGTCCCCATGGACGTTGCATCATCCCACAGCAGTGGCACCGGCCCAATCGTGCATTATGAATTGCTAACTATTGATGCTCTAGAGGCTAAACTAGTGGTAGAAAGAGATTCTGCTTCTGCACTTAGAGATGAAGTTGACATGTTGAGGAAGCAAACAACACAATTACAAGCAGTACTCAGGACAACCATTAAATATTTGGTGGATTTCAAAACGAAGCAAGCTGAGACTGACCAGATTGTTAAGGTCCTGAAGGAAAAAAGGAAATTAAATTCTTACTTGGTAAATCATAGGTGAAATGTTCTTTCCATAGTTGAATAACCTTTGTGTTGTCTGTTCATGTAATCAATCAAACCATTTGTTTTAGAGATCATGTAATATTTTTTTTGTTTTTTGGTTTGTAATTTATTTGAGCACAAGTCTATATTAATTGATAAGACTCGGAGACATTTCATTTGGATTGTTGTGCCAGACCTACAAATATGCCAATCGGGCAGAATGTGCATTCAGCAATAGTAGTAGTATAGATGAACCATAAGTGGCACGCATCGGAAAGGGCCAAGATGTTGGCTAAAAAAAAGATGTTGTTGTAGCCAAAAAAAGTACAGCGGTCTGGCTTATGTATGTTAGTTGATATTATTCATCCATATACTCTATAAGTGTTTATATGTCTGTTAGTTCTGTACATTCTTGGTTGATTGACTCGGTATTTGAATCTTGATACATCGCTTGTGTACATATCTAAATGGGAGTACACATTATGCTGCATGTGAAATTTGAGTTGGACATTAAGTGTTCCAAATATTCGAATTCACCTTAAACTGGATACTAGTTTCTGAATTTGAGTATCGGCATTTGTAAACCATATTCATATATGACAGTGGAATACATCTTTGTCGTCCTTTTGAAGATATATAAAAACACATAGAACGATTTATAAAGATTCATATAGGAATACAAAATGGATTCGAATTTAGTTGCCAGGGTAAACGTGGATGCTTATTGTCCCAAAATTCGAAAGAAGCTGCAAAATGTCCACTCCCACGTCGGCTGCCCGAAGCCAAGTGTTTGGGAGATGGAAATTACTGTCTACCCATTACACGGACAATCCATCGGCCCGATTTCCACTACTCTAAATAGGGGTAGGTTAGTAACTTCAATTAGACGTGACACGACCGCCTCTGAGCCCATTCTGACACGGTGGGCGTCAAACATGGGCGGCAAAACACATTTGATTCAAGCTTGTCCGAAAGACCTCTGTTTCTCCCTCCATTCCCCATTCATACACGGTGGGCGGCAAAACAAACTCGACTCGGCCGAAATCGATGTTGGCAAATATTTTCAATAGGGGCAGGTTTGTAACTTCACTCAGACGTGACACAACCGCCCTACCTGTCAGCCCCGTTCATACACCGTGGGCGCCAACCATGGGCGCCAACCACCCTCTCCTCGCCCGAAATCGCTCTGGGCAAATATTCGCGAGATGCGAGATTACCGTCCTATCCCCAACCGACGAGACATCCAAATTTTAAATGGGGGCTAAGTTCGTAACTTTCCCATATTTCAGACAGGCGTGTCCCAAAAACATGGTTCCTCATACCTCTCCCTCCATTTTCCCATTCATACACCGTCCGCGCTAGAACACCCCATCCCCACACCAGCCTCCATCCGCCACCCCATCCATCGCCGCCGTCCTCCACCACATCCATCGCCACCGTCCTCCACCATGCCGGAGCGCCTACCAAGACCGTGTCATCCACTGCTAGATATGGATGTTTCTCATCCACGGTGACGGACCAATAGCCTTGCATCGCGTCCTCTCGCTTCATTGGCGCCGTCGTCCTCTTTGTCGGGGCCGCTCACACGACCTTCTCTTCCACCGCAATGGGACTTATCCCCCGATGCACTCGTCTATGGTCGTAGATCTGCTTCAACACCACCGACAGCCATTGCACCCCCGATGCCTACACGGCGCCGCAAGAGAGGTGGTACTTCATATCTCCTCAACTTTTTGATCTCAACCAGAAAATAGATCTTAACTTTGTTACTCTACTTTCTTTTCAGCTCTTAGAATTTAGTTCTTAGTTCGAAGCAAACAATGGATGCTAAATATCATTTCTCTTGTTTGCAACTTCAAATCTGCCATGGCACAGCCATAATACTGTTTAATTGATCATGCTTAGGGTTTAATTGATCATGTTGGTTCCGTGGTGGTTTCTTTAATAGAAATCGGAGGGAAACCCGTCTTTTGCTAAAAAAAATATGCTTAGAGTTTCCCCCTTTTATGATCACTATACGATCAGAATACGTGCTTCGTGTCATAATAACACTGCTCCACGCATCAAGCTAAACAAGCTTAGATGTTCAAATATGAATCTGGTATTATTAAAACAGAGTTGTTTAATTGGTCAGCTAAATGTACCTAAATTAGTTTCGAAAATGCATGTTCGCCGCTCGGGTGTGTATCTCTACAGGGTGCCCACGGTGGGCCGGCCCACCTTGGGATTTTGGGTCGTCCCAGGCCCCTATTCCCCTCTGTTCTGTTGCGCGCTTCCGATCTCTACTCGCCCCCAGCTGCCTGCCTCGCCGGCGACTTGCCATCCCCAGACGGCATGACTCTAGGAGGAGACGCCAGACTAACAGGAGGCCAGGAGCCGCTCGCCCAACAGCATCACCGCTGCCCGGGCGCGCCGCCGTGCCTACCTTCCCAGTCCGTTCAGAGCTCAAGCGTGCAGCACCCACCAAGCCAACCCGATTTATCCTGAGATACGTCCTCAACACTCAGCAGCCACTCCTCATCACCCATTTTCTAATTGATTATTACTCATTAGGCAGGACTATCATTAGGGTTTGTTGTGTGCTCAGTGCTACCTACACTTAATGGTTCAGATGTATTTCGGTAATCTTTAGTACCTCTAAAGTTCACAGGGTTTTCAAAATTCCGGCCCTCGGAACAGAAACTAGTCATTTTGGATTGTTGGCCGTAGTGACATTGACCCAGATTACTACTGCAAGCCAGGTTTGTTGATAATTTTACTTGTCTTTCTTACTCATTCGATATAATATCCAATTATTCACGTCGATTAGTTGCAAACAATAAGTGCTAGACAAACTTCTTCATTCAGATTTTGGACGGTCTCTTACTGCAGTTACAATTCTGCATACTTGTCCTAATAAGCTCACAAGTAAATGATTGATTCACTACATCTATGCTTGCCTTGTCATATTTGTTGTCAATATTCTTTTAGGGTGGACCACCCTGTTTCTAAATACTGGAACCATAGACCTGAGTGAATAGTATTTCTCTATGTGATCTCTTCCATCATGTGTGGGTAACGAACACTGCATTGTATAGAAAGAAAGTGTCATTTCTAGCTTTTACATAGGTTTCGATCTTTTACATGGAATACAATCTGCCTACTTGCTTTGTGTCGCACTACCAACACTCCACCCTTGAAGCTAAACATTACGCCACTCATAATTGCTTAGTTTATTTGTTCAAATACGAATTTCATATGATTCTAATGTTCCTACTTCAGTTTTGAAATGTGTGCCTGTCTGTTATAGAGACATAAGGGGTTTGTATTTCTGTGTGTGGTCTGGTCAGCACGGTTGGGGAGGTGAACTTTGCATATACATGGGTTTATAGGGAGACACTCTCCGAGTTGAATCCGCAATGCATTCCATAGATAATCTGACTACTTTTTATGTTTTCATGAATCTCAGATTCTGAACAGCATCATAATGATTATGACCTTGCGCGCATGAAAAGAATAAAGCAGAACAATGCCATGGCTGTCAAACTTGGCATTAAGGGACTGAAATCAAGTCTGGATGTAATGCAATGCAAACGCTCTCCACCTACAGATTCATGCTCAGAATATGATCCTAACAGTGATTCTGAGCTAGAGGGAGACCTAAGTCAATGTAGCTCCATAGTGGAGGAGTCAGAGGAAGATGCCCTATCTTATTCACCCATCAAGGTACTTGCTCTAACTTTCCAAGGTTACATTGCTCGCACATATCTTGCAACTGATGATTTGCATTGCTTCTACTTTGTTGAACTGCCATTAGCTTAGTTTACACATCGTGTATGTGAATACGCCCTGCCTATCCATTTTCAGTACATATTCCATCTATCATCATACCATATTTATCCATTCAAATGTTGTTCTTGTGTATCAGACGTTCAAAAGGAAGAGGGCGATTGCTGATCATGGAGGAGCACAAGAAAAGTATTCGGAAAAGGTAGTAGCACCTGATAAATCAAATAGCCCATTAGGTGTAGTTGCAATATCACCTGACCCACAAAATACCCCAACTCTAGCAGACTCTAGCCCTACTACACTGGTCATTTCTGATGCCCCAACTCAGCAGACCCCAACTGCAGCAAACAGTATGATATGCCAGTTGACATAGCACCACCTATACGATGCAAAACCCCCATTCCAGCAAAGAGTACACCAAATCCAGTTGCCAAATCCCTTTTCGCCAGAGAGAGCCCCAATTGCAGCAAATAGGACCCCTATTCCATTTCTTCCCAGTTTAGAAGACGAAGCTTATGTTGTTGTCAGGAACTTTGTGCGCATATTTCCTTCATGGAAAGATTATACCGTAGACACAGAACAATTTACAGTCTTCCTCCACAACTTACGCGTAAGTGATGTACTAATGTTATTCATGGTCATTACTGCATATGTTTCTGATGACAGAAGAACAAGATTTCATTCTTTTAAATAGGCGAGGAGCAAACTGGATTGTGATGACGAGCAAGAGTTGGTTGCGCTTTTCAAGCACTCATTGATGAAGTATCGTTCCTACCTGAGGCAAGCGCACTTCGATGGCAAGCCTCTAAACGAAATTTCTGTAAAGTCTCCGGTGCTACATTTATCCGACGGTGACTGGAATAATCTTGTTACACATTGGTCTCGGCTACAGCATAAGGTACTGTCTATGATATCACATCACAATTTGAACTACATTTCTGCATTTGCCTTAATGTCTCACTTGTACGAAAACTGTTAGCGGAAGAACATTCGTTCTCAAGGGACCACAGAATCTCGCAACTATACTACACACTACATTGCTCTCGTGAGTATCTCTTGCCCTGTATGACCATACTTACTTTAATAGTTGTTTGATTATGTAGCATCATTGCACATGTTAGCCTCGTAATCACCCATTCGATGGACATTATAAGATCAGTATGGACTCTTACACAAATTTAGAATCAACCCAATGCTTTTGAAGAGGTTTAGCTCTGCAGTCCTCTTGTAAGGACTGAACGTGGTCTATCACTGTACTTACATTAACAGCTACTCCCTCCGTCACATAATATAAGAACGTTTGTAGAGTACACCAATGTTCAAAACACTCTTGTATTATGGGAAGAGAAATTGGTTCATTTTGTAGCATTCTGCATCTTATCTCCCTCGCCCACCATTTACTAAAAAAGATCAGATCTATATTTAATCTTACCAACAAGTAGAATACACAGACAATGCCCATGTAGAAGTGTAGCCCATTGCTCTTGTCAGTACATTTTGTCCTATAACGCTTGTACTTCCAGGGATTAGTAGTTGATTATGTAGCATCAATCTGCATCTTATCTTCATTATCCTCTATCCCTTCCAGTATTATCATATCTATAATTACTCTCTACAAAATGTAGAGTACAGGCAATGCTTATGAAGAAGATTCTGTGCTGAAATTCTTGAGTTATCCTTCCCTTGACATGGAGAAGGGCATTATAAGTCGGTGTTAACTGTTAATGTAAGTCAGTCCTTCTAAAGCCTTTATCCTCAACTGTTGTTTAACTTGCTCATACTCCCTATCGTTTCCTACTGTTTAGTTTGCTGTTTCTACCAAAATGCATGTTCGTAAGAACCATAAGTTCTAAGTTTTACTTGTAAAACCAAATTTCTTATTCATACCATGCACATTACTTAATACTCCCTATATGTATGCTTGGTTTTGTGGATCTATAATCCAGTGTGTGGTGAAGCAGCCCATGTTTGCACCTTGTCATCTCCTGTTTTATCTTACTGATGTGGCTGATGATATGAACAACATGCCATGCACATTATCCAGAATAGATACAATGATTTTCTTTGCCCTTCATCTATGCTTGTTATGTTGACATGGTAATCCAGTAGTGTGGTGAAGCTCCCCGCATTATGAACAATGCCAAATTATGCTATTGATATTTTGAACTTACTCTTTAATTTCTAATTTGAAATTGGATAGAATTGACAGAACAGTTATCATCTTTGTTTATACACGTGCAAAACCTGTCATCTCTCTGCTTTGTTTCAGGGTGATATGCCTGATGGCATGCACAAGTCTGCTGAAGGCTGTGAGACAAACCCAACATATATTGCAGCAAAGAAGGCAAAAGATCTTGAAGATAGTGAGACAACCCCAAAGTCTTGTCTTGATGCAGTGTTCAAGTTACTTGAGACTAACAGTCAGACAAGCTCACAGAATTTGTTGTCTGAATCAGTTCGACTTCTTCAGTCCCAAGTTCTAGCAGAAAGGCATTCTGCAACTCAACTTCGACTTGAAGTCCTATCTCTAAGAAAGATTGCGGAGAACACCAATGAGAACCTCATCGCTAAACAGCTACACCTGGAAGCTAGGACCGACATGCTAGGCCGGTCTCACAGCCTTGCTCAGCAGCTTGCGCAGTAGTTCCACCGCAAGGCTAACCTTTCTTGAACTGTCTTGGAAGTGGTCTCGGTTCAGTATTATTTTCTTACGCTGCAATGGTGCCCAGTTTTTGTAATCTGCTTCTTCGTTGCGCTTAATGATCACTGGTGGCGAACTTCGATGCCAAGTGGATGTAATATACCTTAAATCCTTTATTGTATAGTGTAGGTTTATTCTTAGTTACTATGCCGTAATTTCTTTATTGTGTAGAGTAGGTTTGTTCTTAATTCCTACTAGTTACTGCCATCATTTGCTATCTGAAAAAAATTAGATGTAGTCAACCGGGCCGAAACATTAGATAATGGGCCAGGTTTTTAGTGGGCCACAATTGGGCCGGCCTGCGTCTTTCTTGGGCCCGAATGATTGGGGCCTTCACACATTGTGCCAGGCCCAAACTTACACCGGCCTATATTTTAGTTGGGCCTTTTGTCGACCCAGCGCTTAGTTCGGCCCAGGTAGTGTTGGGCCATTAACAGGCTGAATATTGTACTGGCCTGTTACGGCCGAGATGAAACCATGGGCCTTTAGCAGGCCAAAATGCATGTTGGGCCTCAGTTTTCACTAGTCGTCGACGGGCCTTCAGCAGGCCGAAATGTAGACCGGGCCTTTATGGGCCCAGTTAGCTCACGGGCCGTTACCAGGCTGAAACATATCTCGGGCCTTAGTTGGCCAACTGATATCATGGGCCTTTAAGAGGCCGAAATCTTAGTACAGGCATCAACGGGCCGAATTACGTGACAGGCCTTTAACAGGCCCAAAGTCACGTTGGGCTTAACTGTTGCCACCTTTAGCACGGGCCGTTAGTGGGCCCGATGTCCCGTCGGACCATATATGGCCCATGGGCAGCACGGGCCATTCCCAGGTCAAAAGTCACACCGGGATGAAATGGGACCATGTCTACATCAGGCCTCTAACAGGCCGAAAGTCACTAGGTTGTAGTTGGGCCCGAATATTAGGCGAACAATTAACGGGCCAGATCTGGCTTCGGCCGCAAATGGGCCCAAATATTGGGCGAACAATTAACGGGCCAGATCTGGCTTCGGGCCGTAAATGGGCCCAAATATTGGGTGAACAATTAACGGGCCAGATCTGGTTTCGGGCTGTAAATGGGCCTTTATTAAGCAGGCCATTATTGGTCTGGCCCACTAGTACCTGATTAAGTTCTACGGGCCTTTGACTGGGCCGGCCTTTTTAACCTATATGGGCCTCTATTGGGCCCAGCCACGTGTCGACGTACCATAGGCATGTCTCCTCCAATGGACGGGCGACATCTGGCCCACTGACGAGCTGACTGGTGTTCCCTTCGGCCAATCAGAATTTTACACGTGGAAATTTCCCATTGGTCGGGGCTGTTAACGGGTTATCGGATCCTAAATCCGACCCGATAGCTTAACGGCGTTCCGTTACGGTGGATGCCATGTGTCAGTCACCCTTGACGAAAGCACCTCTGTGACGCACGATTTATCATCATGGAAGTGGACACTTCCGTGACGATAATTTTGGTAATGTCATGGAACACTTCTACGACAGCACAGGTATGACTATCTTGATTCTGTCATAAATTTGTCATGGATGTACATGCATGACAAAAAACGCGACCTACTGTGACAAACACGTATCATCACGAAAGTGTATTTTTTTTGTAGTGCATGTAAGCATATAAATTGAGCAAAATCAAGGACATCATGGAAACAAGCATGCAAATGGGAGGTAGAGATGCAAATATGTTTGAGAAGTGAACAAGCATCTACCTCAATGTTATAGCAAACATGCATCAAGCACTCAATGAAAGGTCAATGGTAGGCATAGGAAGCATTCACAACACCAAATAAAATGAAGTGTCTAAACACACGGGTCAGGTGCAAGATGATCCAAGCATAACATGCATAGGGTGTACTGAATATAGTGTGGCACTCAACACAATAGGAAGAGCAATTGTTCAAAATGTGTGAGGCAATCAACGCAACATGCAACAATCAACGGGACATGGCATATGTGAAGAAATGACATTGTTGCAACCAAGCATATGATAGGAGCAAGTAATCCAAGAATTGGATAGAACACACAAGGCATATATATCTTGGAGCATAGCAATGTGAAAATCATGAGTGTATGCAATATCTCTAACATGCTTGCAAATGGTACAAGCAACACATGAAGTATGATCCACAATATCCATGCTCAAGAAAGATGTCACCTTGAAGGTGTGTCCTTGTGCATCCTTCATAATGCCAAAGTAGTAGGAAATGTGGTTTAGAAGCGAGTCATGGTCGAATGTATGAGGCTCACTCTCAAGAGCTCGTATTGTCAATTCACATGCCGTGGAAGTTGACATGAAATCCAAGTTTCCAACACGTACACACAACAAAACAAAGAACACATGTTCATGGTAGATAAACACATCATCCATTGTGATGGTTCTCGTCTCTTGCACATAACCATTAGTAGCAAAAGTGCATGAAGAATATGATACAACAATATTTATGTTCATGGCACTAGGCATATGGTGCAAAGAAGGAAGGCAAGCATGCTTCAGAAGAATTATGTCAAAATCTCCAAGTATATGCGAGAATGCTATGGGGCACTCTCATTAGCAAAGTTAAAATCATTGTTACACTCAATACATGGAAAATCATCTAGCATGAGAGAGGCAACATATGGAGACATATGAAAACTAACAATAGCAATCATGTGAAAAGCATGGAAATTGTTGTCATCAACCACATGAAATGAGCAATTATAAATTATCGATGATGCAACACAGGAAAGCATATCAATCATGACGTGCAAACTAGTGGGGCGAATATGCAACACACTAGAGGAAACCATGGTAATCATGTCATGTGAGCAAATAGTAGGCATAGGCAATGCACATGACATATCACAAGCACGAAAACAACTCATGGTCAAAGTATCATCATAGGTATGGGTCACAAAGGAAACATGGCAATAACAAGCAATATCTCTACCAAGCTTGGAAATACACATAGTAGTAGAATCAATTGTCATGTGGACTGCAAAGCATGGGTCAAAAATGCATGGGAAAGGCATAGGAATGAGCATATCATGCAAAGTGAACATGACAAGATGGGCATAGAATATGTAATTCACAATAACCCATAACCATGTGAGGGTCATGTATAAGAAATGCGCGAAGTCATGGCGCAATGAAAATGGTGTGAAAACAAATTCATGGGATCCCAAGTTATCATTGCTCTCTACAGCTCGTTTCATCAACTCATGGGATTGTGAGGTTGACAAGTAAGGATGGGTACCTACACAACAAATACACAAACAAAAGAAATTGTGTGTGTTTGGTAAATGTACACATCATCCATCATGATGTGTATGTGCACGTGAAAGTTAGCACAAGATAAGCATCGCTTAAAGAAATTGGAAGCATGGTATATGAACGTGTCATCCATCATGAATGAATAGTTGTTATATATGACACGATGGGACACAAATTGAGCATGCAATTATAGCAAGTGAGTGGCACAACAAGAGCATTTGTATTCATGGGAAGCATATTATGCACACAAGTATTGGGATCATGCAATGAATGGGATGGATAAAAATCTCCTAACATGTATAAAGAAACTATGGGGGTCTCCTCATGAGTAATATCGGAAGCATCATACGGAGAAAATGGACAACATCCAAAACAATGCATATCCGAAGCTAGGTGGTCATGGCATGGCATGTGAGATAAATGATGCAAAGGGAGCATATCGATATCATCACAAGAAAAACAAATGTCAATAACCATGGGCTTGTCATCTATGCCATATGTGCAAATTGGGTTTATCTTAATGGCATATGCATATTTACTACGAAGAAATTGCAAATATGACATATGATTGATCTCACGCATAGCATATGACAAGTCAAGCGGATTATCAAACATGATGTCACCGAGAGAATTATCGCAAGAAATCCTATGCAACATGGCATCACAACTAATAGACTCCACATGGCAATCTCAAACTCATCATAAATGGGTAAATCATCGCATGGGGAAATCATACTAGCATGAAGCATGGTAATAGGTGGATCAACATCATGCAAGCAATCAATGTCAAGAATGTTGATGCGGAGCATCCTATGATCATCCCGATGTACACTATGACTACTCCCCAAGCCCCAAGTGGACATACGTTGAGATCTCAAGCATACGCCATTGGACACAAGGTGAACCCGCTCCTAAATGCTTCCCCTTTCCATTAAAGCGAGACTTGCTACCTAATGCAAAGGCACTACATGTGCTTAGGTACCAAGGGGAACCTCTCGGAGATGCTCGGAACGATGGACAAGTCCCCAACTACACGGACGAAGAAGACTGACGAAAGGAACCAGAGAAAGTTACCAGGACCCGGACATCCGGCCCCTAGCCTGGACATCCGGCCCTTAAAGATGTCAACCGCAACAACAGTCCAGCAGCCCTAAAGCTACAGGGCCGGACATCCGGCCCGAGCCGCCTGGTCATCCAGCCGATGCCCCTGAAATCCGGTTGAAGACTACAACACCGAAAACCACATCTGCCCCGGACACCCCCAGCCCGGACATCTAACCCGTCATGAAGGCCCAGACATCCTGCCCCTGTCTGCGCACAGTGTAATAGGCCTCCGGCCCATGTATCCCTCCAACTCTCCCAACTTGTACTAATACTATATATAGACCTCTCCCTCCTCCTTCTAGGGTTAGCATTGTGATAGCTCATTTTTGACATTAGAGCATTGCTCATCCACTTGTACTCCTACTCCATTGGAGACCGATGCCTCCTAGGAGAAGATCCCCCAAGTGGATTCAAGACCCCGTCAAGGGAAGATCCCCTCGTGGATTCAAGCCCCCACCTCCTCATGTATTGGGAAGAACTATCGACCGATTGTATCTTTCCTTTTTGTGTTTGGATCATGTGTCTCGTTATGTACTCGGATCTAGCACATGTGTAATCGAACCTCGTTGATTTGAGTGTTTTCTTCTCGTTTCCCGAGTGTTTTCCCATCGTGTGTTCTTAATGTTGTTCGCGGGATCTGCTCCAATCATGAAAGATCGGCCCCTAGGGTTCCACCCTACATCATTTTGGTATCATGACCCACGTTGATCATGATTTTGGAGTCTTCCCCATTGTTTTCTAGCCTAATTTTGTTTTGATTTTGTCCCAATTTCAAAAATCCCCACCACAAATAGCCCCAATTTTTTTTGATTTGTTGGTTTGTTGATGTTTTGTTGATTTTGATCCATGGATTTGTTGCGTCTTGAGTAGATCTATCTTTCCCCCGTCTTTTCCCCCATTTCCATCCATGAAATCCATCAAATTTTGCCCCCGAAATCATCAATTTTTCGCTCTCAAATCGAGTTCTTCGAGTTCATCCTCGGATTTGGAGCCCGGACATCCGGCACGTGGCCACGGACATCTGCGCCCCCAGACATCCAACCCGTATCTCGGACATCCAGCTCCTGGAGCGCAAATTCGCGTGTAGTTCTGGACATGAGGTCTGGATTACCGACCTCACCCCCGGATGTCCGACCCCTGGGATTTCAGCCTTTTTGTTTCACCGTTTTGACCATAACCAATACATCCGAAGTCCGATTTTGATGTTCTTTAGCTCGTTTTGACGCTATTGACATCCCCCCTCACACAAAAATACTATCATTATCATTTGATACCATCAAAGTTTTGGGACTTTGGCATCTTTTCCTAGGCCTTCCATCATATCTTTCGCATTGCCACCACCGACTTCCGCAACCTAACCCATTTTTCCCATTGTGTTTGAGGTTGTTTGAGTTGTGGTTTGTGTCTCCTAAGGTGTTTTGGCTACTTAGGGACCGTGCCTTCAACTGCTACACCATGTATAGCCCATCATACCCTTCCGCCACCTTAACCCATTTTGACCGGGTTTCCGCAAATACTTCCGCAACCACCACCGCATTCCGCTACCACCATTTGACATTTGCCTTTGGAGATTTTGAGTTTGCGGTTTTTCCGTTTCCTAGGAATAGTTCGACATCGAGAACACTGCTGCTCAACTTCGCCAAGGATTCGACATCGACCACCTTCACCATTTTTACAGCCTAACCGTAAGAAAGAATGGTAACCACTATATCATCTTGGTATCGTGGTATCCCATCATTGTACATATCATTGCCATAGTATTGTTAACCCCTAGCCCATTTTGCATCACTTGCCTATCGAGACTAGCCATTGAGTACTGCCGGCAATGTTACTTATGCACATTAGTGATCATCAATCCACACCTTCCATTGCATACATACCATATCATCTTGGTGTCCTCATCTTCATATCATCATATCATCTCTTGTGCCACAAGATTGTTCCTGCATATACACAATTACTATCTTGGTTTGTGCATTTCATATAGTAGCCATAATAAAAGAAAAAAATAGAATAAGCTTTTAAGCAAAGAGAAAAACAAAGAGCTTGTAATAAATAGCCATAGCATTGCCACATTGCATATCATATACCATTATTGATCATCTTCGGTCATCATGTGCGAAACACCAGAACATCATACAAAAGAGCATACTTGGGATTGAAAGTTGATACATTTTGCATCTTATAGGCTGTGCACAAGTGTCGCATCCGCCTATTGAGCAATCTTGCTAGCATGTCTCTTAAGTTGTGCAACACGAGTGTTTTTTGTGGATTCCATATTTTCTGCTCATTCCTTGGTTGCATGACCCCATTTATCTATCTGTGTGTGTGTGTGTTTCCATTTGCCACATATTGCTATTGGTCTACTTGTTTCACTTGGGAATTTGTGAATCTCTTTCAACATTATTGACTCTTGCTAACATTTTGCATCAATTTTTTGTGCCACTATCCTCACCAAGATCCACCAAAAGCTTTACTTGTGTAGGTGTGAGAATTGACAAGATCTGGTACCAATTGTGCCATTTACTAGATACATTATTGAGTGATCATTGATCTAGTTTCAACATTGGATAAGGTAGATTGGTCGAGTCCTTTCCTTTCTTCCACTCACATTTGCTCGAGTCTTGTGATGGATAGGCAAAGCATTTCATCTCCGGTCTTCGATGACAATGACGACGCGAAAAAACTACATCACCATCACTCATACCGTCGAACTACAACGACCAATGCAAGGAACAGAATCTACTTTGCGCAAGCGCATCGACAACCTCGCCACCAACATACGACAGTCCGACGCACAGACAAGGGACTACTTCGACGACATGTTCGACTACCACAACAAAAGGATGGACAAACACATGGAGGAAATTCGACAAGTGTTGTCCGACTACAAGTCTTCTTCCCCTTCGTCATCCTCAAGGTGGTTGTCGGTGTCAAAACCGGTGGATATCGGGTAGGGGGTCCCGAACTGTGCGTCTAGGCGGATGGTAACAGGAGACAAGGGACACGGTGTTTTTACCCAGGTTCGGGCCCTCTCGATGGAGGTAAAACCCTACTCCTGCTTGATTAATATTGATGATATGGGTAATACAAGAGTAGATCTACCACGAGATCAAAGAGGCTAAACCCTAGAAGCTAGCCTATGGTATGATTGTTGTTCGTCCTACGGACTAAAACCCTCCAGTTTATATAGACACCAGAGAGGGTTAGGGTTACACAAAGTCGGTTACAATGGTAGGAGATCTACATATCCGTATCGCCAAGCTTGCCTTCCACGCCAAGGAAAGTCCCATCCGGACACGGGACTAAGTCTTCAATCTTGTATCCTCATAGTCCAGGAGTCTGGCCAACGGTGATAGTTCGGCTATTCGGACACCCCCCAATCCAGGACTCCCTCAGTAGCCCCTGAACCAGGCTTCAATGACGACGAGTCCGTCGCGCATATTGTCTTCGGCATTGGTTCCTCCTCCGAATACTTCATTTGAACACAAGGATAGTGTCTGACTCTGCAAAATAAGTTCCACATACCACCGTAGAGAGAATAATCTTTACACAAATTCAATCTGCTGACGTATTCTGTGGCGTGACGTCACACCACGGCCAAGCCTTTATTGGAATCGTTTTTACTGTCCCACCTCAGCGTGTTTAGCGAGGCGGTTTCTTTGGCACGTCTTGTCAAAGCAGAGATCGTGTCCCCTTATTCCGGGATTCTCATTAATACGGGTGCGGGTAACCCAGTCGTGCCCGTTGGCACGCCCCCTCTATTGAAGGCGAGTCCCGAACGGTCACGGGGAGGGCTCTTGGTATTCAACCTCTTTATAACGAGACCAAGGCCCACTCCTTTCTTTCAATCTCAATTGAATCCACCCCTCGCCTCGAGTTCCAACACCCAAAGCTCTAGATTCAGGCGCTTCGGACCTCCGAGGATGTCCGGCTCCGACCTGCAAGGCCGGTGGATGCCTTCCTCCGTCACGGAAGAAGACGTGCTAAAGCCGAGAGATGCCCGGTATCTAACCGGCGAAATTTCGCATAGGCTGCCTGCCCAAGGGCAGGTTATTCCCATTCCCAAGCCTGGTGAGAGCGTGGTGTTCGTGCCTAACTTCCTTCGGGGGTTAGGCTTCCCGACGGACCCCTTCGTGAGGGGGCTCATGTTTTATTATGGGCTGGAATTTCATGACTTGGATCCGGAGTCCATCCTCCACATCTCATCGTTCATTGTCGTATGTGAAGCCTTCCTCCGCATTACCCCTAACTTTGGGTTGTGGCTCAAAACCTTCAAAGTGGAACCGAAGATGATCAAGGGGTAGCAGGCAGAGTGCGGAGGGGCTGTTATAAGCAAGAATGTTGACGCTCCATGGCCCGAGGGCTCTTTTCAAGAGGAGCTCAGTCTGTGGCAGCAAGAGTGGTTTTATATCACAGCTCCCAGGGGCACCAAATGGGTGGCGCCACCTGCCTTTCGCTCGGGTCCTCCGCCGCGGCTGGCATCATGGGTCAATAAAGGGCTCGACTGGGGGCCGTCCAAGGACGCGTCCTTGTTGCAGGGCCGTATTCGAGACCTCCTAGAGAGAGAGATCGATCTAGTCGTAGTAGCGCATGTCATGCTGATTCATCGCACCCTGCCCTGCAAACATTGCCCCCTCCGCCTGTGGGAGTTCAATCCGGAGGGACCACGAGCTCTCCAACATTTTATGGGCGTAACGCCCGTGGAGATGTACCAACTATTCTTTGGATCACGAGCAATGTGTCTGGACTTGACCGAGGACGCAGGTCTGAGCTGCAATCGCCTGGATACTCAAGTAAGTAGTCATGTACCCGGACATGCTATCCGTATATCTATCATAAACTTGCCTTTAAAAGAGTCGTCCCTTGAACAGGAGTGGATAGCGAAAGCAAAACTGATCTGGTGTCTGGCCCCCCTCCCTAAGACCACGCCGGATCCTGTGTTAACCAGGATACTAAGGGCTGCGCCTTTTGAAGAAGGCGAAGGGGGGAACAAGGGAGCTACTGCCTCCGCGAAGGAGTTTATCAAGGAAGGAGGGATCGAGAATCCCTCCCTCCAAGGGGAGAAGAGGACCGCTTCTGAAGATCCAGAGACCAAGGCCTCGAAGCGGGGGAAGAAACCCTCGCCAGAGGGTCCTGCACCGGGAGATGCCCTGGCCGCACTATTTCCCCAAGGAGATCAGCCCTCCAGCGAGCCGTAAGTAAAGAGGGGCGTTTTCTTAAGATGAGAGACATCCCTGTTTTATTTCTAAAGATAACCGAAATTTTTCCTTGTAGTTCGGATCTCAGCCCTTCTTAGCAGAGCTCGTCTTCAGGGGATCTTGATCCGGAGATGATGGAGAGTGAAACGCCTCCGCCTGTCGTACCGTCATGCGAGGCGGACGACCCTGAGATGTCGTCGCAGAGGGTTTCTCCGAATCCGGCGGGGCCCGAAGGCAGTCGTATGCCCCCTCAAAGCCCTCCGCGTCCGGCCTTCGAGAAAGGCCATCGGACGAGTCCGGCACCGTCTGGTGTACAGTTGGAGGAGCTGAAAGATCTGCTCGGGCGAGCGTCTATCTCGGAAGATCACCATGCGCTAATGGGTACGGTGATTGAAAGGATTTCATCCACTGAAAGTGGATTGCATGACACTATCATAAGTTTACTGACGGGTTTTGAGGTATGCAAAATGATGTACCTTCTGACAGTTTTGCATATAGAATGCGCCCTATATAGATAGTAGCCCCTGAGACTTGGTGCGTTGTCAAAAATGACAGCGCACCAAGGATCATAATCCCAGCTATAATATGCACTCTTCCTATGTAGGTGGCGAAGTGTCCGGTGGCAAGCCGGACTGATGAATTTGCCGAACTAAAGTGGCAACTTGACGTGGCGGATTCTGACATCGCGCTTGTCAATAAGCGGCTTGACGAGTCACAAGGTATGCAGCTTCTCCGTGGACACCCGGTAAGGTAGCTTAATGTCTGTGCCTTACAACATGTATGCTTGACGCATATGGTGCCGCTGCCATGGAGAACCTTCGGGCGGAACTCGCCCGAGCCAAGGAGCAAGCCCAAAAAAGTGATGCGGCTGCCTTAAAAGCGGCCGAAGAGCTGAGAGGCGAACGGGCTGCTCACTGCCGAAGCAAGAAAGAAATGGCCGAGATGGCCGTAAAGTTGAAGAATGCTACCGACCGTTGCGAGCTTCTTGAAAAAGAAGGTCGAGCGGAACAAGAGGACCTGAAAAAAGCCGCTACTGAGGCCAAGGATGCTCGCTCTGCGATGAGAGCTACGAAAGAGGAGCTACGTCAGGCCGAAAATATTGTAGCTGGAAAGCCTTTTCTACTGCGGAGGAAATTCACAGATCCCAAGTATGCTCAGTTGGGCCAGCTGTGGGGTGCGGAGGATGCTTATCTGGACTTGGCGGCGAGTGCCGCAGACGCTGCCGAACACTTCTGAGGCCAAAAGGATCACGGAATGGATGAGCTTTTTTGGTCGCAGTTCCATAGTCCAGAGCGTCCGCTTCCATTGACCGATCGTTTGGCCGAATGGGCTGAGCTGAATAGGTTGTCCGGACTTGCCATGAAGGATGTCGTGACTCATTTGTGGCCGAACAGGCCTGAGCCGAAGAGTTATTTTGGCTTGGTGCATCAGTTCCTTGGTGCGGTGCCGCATATTGGTGCAATGAAGCGGTCAGCATGCATAGAGGGTGCGCGGATGGCTCTTGCCCGTGTCAAAACATACTGGGCGGAGATGAAGGCCACCGACGTTGCTTCCCAGGATTCGGACAGAAGCCGAGTACCTGCCGAGCACTATTTTAAGGAAGTCCTGCAGGGCGCTCGTTTAATAGAGACGCAGTGCTCGAAGAATATTATGTTCTAATGACATGTATGATTTGTGAAACAATGTTTCAATATAATATAAGGGCTTTTTATACTTGTGCGTTCAAGTATTAAAGTACCTCCTGTGCGGCCATTAATGTATATGTGTATATAACCTGAAAGATGGCAGTCTTCGGCTTCAGCCCCCACGCACATAGTGCGGGGGTGTTTGCAAAAAAGACGCATTATCACACTTAATCCAACATCTTGGTCCTGTAAAGGAGGTGATAGCGTAGCAAACTAGGCAACCGGACTATAATGCTTTATCACTTTCACTTAGCCATAGGAGTTCGATGGTGGGGCTACTATATAGCCCCTAGGGGCACCGCGCTCTCCCGAATTCGTGGCGCATATGTGCCTGACCGAGAAACGGTCCTTTGTTAATGCGGAGGAATTCTAAACATTCCGGTGGGTCATCGAGTGGTTGACCAGTCTCACGCTATATCATGACAGTCAGTTTTCGGCTTTCTCTACTGAGGTGCTCACCAGGCTGAACCGGGGCACAATCACAGTAGTTCTCCTGGTGCCGCGTTAACTGATAAAACAGAACGTAAGGCAGAAAAACACAGGAGCCGGGCAAACCCAACATTTGACCAAACACATGATTCGGAGCTGATGCATATAAGGCCTAACTCGAGACGCCGAACACTTCGTAAGGTATTCGGTCTTTATTAAAATGGGTAGAACAATGCCCTAAGCCCCTGGTGTCCAGGTACGCGCAAAAAAATTCTGACGCGGCCGATGCCAAAACACCAGCCTCCTCCTCGATTATATCAAGAAACCGGGGATGTGTATCAACAAGAGACAGTAAAAAAGGTTTACGCAGGGTCTTAATCTGAAAAGAATCCTTGCAATGGGTCCCTACTGCATGTCTGCGCATGTGTCTCCGTTGTGCCGTATCCTGGATGGGTGTAGCACGATGTTCATCTGTAAAAGAGAAGAACTTAGGTGAAGAAAGATCGTGCGAAAAATGTACTTTATATTAAATAAACGGAGTACGATTCAAAAAGCGAATAAAATTGAGCTTTATTGTCTCTTGTTGTACATGCATGCAGCCCCTTCTGCGGGGGTGTGCGGCTAGTAGGCCTTCATATCTTTACGCCGGACTCGTCTAGCCGTGTCCGGGGTCCGAATGACCTGTTCAGGTGCTTGGTTTAGCGAAGCCGGATTAGTGTGTGACTGTCCATGCAGTCTCATGTTCTTCCGTGCTCGAGTAACACTTGATATTTTCCTTTAATGAGATGATGTCGCGTGGACCGGGCATTTTAAGTGTAAGAGATGCATAATGCGGTATTGCGTTAATGTAGGCGAAAGCTTCATGTCCCAATAGTGCTTGACAGCTACTTTTGAATGGGGCGATATGGGAGGTTAACTTTTCGCGGCGGAAGTTGTCGGATGAGCCGAACACAACTTCGAGCAGTAGGGAGCCCATACAATTGGCATGTAGGCATGGCATTACCCCCTTGAAGGAGGTGTTGCTGTGGCGAATTTTGGTTGGGTCTATCCCTATTTTGCGGATTGTGTCCTGATATAGCAGGTTTAGATCACTACCGCCGTCCATTAGGACTTCTGTGAATTGGAGTCCGTCGATTATAAGATCTAATATCAGGGCAGTCCATCCTGCATTCCGGATACTTCCGAAGTAATCCTGATGATCAAAGGTGATTGGTTTTGACAACCAATGTCGGGACTCCGCTGGGATAGGCCGTGCGGCGCGTATTTCTATGGGCGCCGCTCTGATTTTCCCTTTTGTCACTTGAAGTGAGTTTACTGTTTTGACTTCTTGTGGGAAATTCTTTTGTTTTTCGGTGCTCTGCTTGTGGGGTTCGTCATCGTCCTCGCTTGGTGTGTCGAGCCCCTTGTGTTCGGCATTGAGTTTGCCGGACTGTTTGAAGACCCAACAATCTCTGTGGCTATGGTTTGCAGGCTTCCCGAGGGTACTGTGGATTTGGCATGTTTTGTCCAAGATTTTGTTTAAGTTGGATAGCTCGTGGCTGTTATCCTTGAGGGGCAGTTTTTTATGATTCTGCCAAGAGCTTTTGAATCCAGCGTTGACTGCCATGCTCTTCAGGCTGTTTCCCCTTGTCCGGCGCTGGTCCTTGCTATGTCGTGGTTTCCCGTTTCCATCTCTAACTTCGGATGTACTTGGGTCGCTGGTACTACATCTTGCCAGCTAACTATCCTCTCCCACGCAAAAGCGGGTCATGAGGCTTGTTAGTGTAGCCATTGTTCTTGGCTTTTCCTGGCCAGGGTGCCTGGCGAGCCATTCGTCTTGGACGTTGTGTTTGAAAGCTGCTAAGGCTTTGGCGTCCGGACAGTCGACTATTTGGTTCTTTTTGGTGAGGAACCTGTTCCAGAATTTGCGGGCTGATTCTCCGGGTTGTTGAGTTATGTGACTTAAATCGTCTGCATCCGGAGGGTGGACATAAGTCCCTTGAAAATTTGCCCAAAAAGCATCCTCGAGCTCTTCCCAACTTCCAATGGTATTTTCAAGGAGGCTTTTAAGCCAGTGCCGTGCTGGCCCTTTAAGCTCGAGGGGTAAGTATTTTATGGCGCGGAGATCATCTCCTCTAGCCATGTGTATGTGGAGGATGTAATCCTCAATCCAGACTCCTGGGTCTGTTGTTCCGTCGTATGCCTCTATGTTTACGCGTTTAAATCCCGCTGGGAATTCGTGATCCAGCACCTCATCGGTGAAACATAGGGGGTGTGCGGCACCCCTATATTTGGGTGTGTCGTGATGTTCGGATATTTGGCGTGTTGCATTGCTTAGAAGAGCTTGCTTTCTTGGCCCATAGATGGACCTAACTGGGCCATCCTTTTGATGCGAATCCTTATGCGGATCGCGTGCCGGCTTGTGTGCGGCGCCGTTTGCCGCTCTATGCTTGTCATGTGGTCGTCCATCCGACCGAGCGGCCTCTTTGTTCTTTGATTGCGGGGGCTCTAAGGCCTCCTCATCGAATTCGGGCAGTAGTTTGCGCTTTGGGTAGCTCTTTGTTTGGCGACTGTCGCCGTATTTGTCTGCGGTGTTGAGTACTTTGCTCCATCTGATTCTGAGTGCATCTTCCGCTGTTTTGATCTTTCGCTTATGCTTTTTCAGGCTATGCGCACTGGCGATGAGCCTTTTGTGGAGGTTCTTATGCTCCAACAACTTGTCCGGTGTGAGATCGTCCGGACTGTTATCTTCGCCGGGGACGGATTGTTTATCCGAGTTGTCCTGTTCAGACGGTTGTTCAATGGCATGTTCGTCGTTCACCGGTTCGACCTGCTCTATGGCTGGGTCTATATAGCCGCCGTCTTTGTCGAGGCGGGACTTTGTGCGGCACTTTCGTCGCCGTCTTGACTGCTTTTCGAGGGATTTATCCTTCGTAGCGTTCCGTTGTTCCTCGTCATCACTTCCTTTAGGTGTATCCACCGTGTATACATCATGAGATGGGGTGGCTGTCCAGTATCCTGTAGGTGCTGGTTCGTGGTTATCTCCTACATCGTCGTCCATACCGTCGATGTCTTTGGAGTCGAAATTGAGCACGTCGTTTAAACTTTCGACAGTGGCTATGAAGTGGGTGGTGGGTGGTGGGTGGGTGTTGAATTTCTTCGTCGTTCGCATCCCGACCTTCCTGACCATAGTCCGGCCAGGGCTCTCCTGATAAAGAGAGAGACTTTAGTGAATTCAGGATGTCGCCAAAGGGCGAGTGCTGAAAGATGTCCGCGGCAGTGAACTCCATAACCGGCGCCCAATCGGATTTGATTGGCAGGGGCGCGAGAGGTTCGGAGTCCGGAGAGGAGTCCGGCACCTCGGAGTCACGGGCTTTGCAAGGGACAGGGATGGTGTTCGGCTCAATCGCCATAGAGATCGTAGCCCCCGAGGCGGTGTCCAGCCACTCGTCCTCGATCGGCGAAGTCGGCTCCGAGCTAAGGGTCGGAGCGGACGCTGGTGCGGCCTCCAGGGCACTGTTCGGCGGAAGAGCTAGATCATACCCATCGAGACAGTGCGGCGCGCTTGGCTGTGGCTCGAATCCATCGAAGATCAAGTCTCCGTGGATGTCAGCCGTGTAGTTCAAACTCCCAAATCTGACCTGATGGCCTGGGGCGTAGCTTTCGATATGCTCCAGATGGCCAAGTGAATTGGCCCGTAGTGCAAAGCCGCCGAATACGAAGATCTGTCCGGGGAGAAAAGTCCCACCCTGGACCGCATCGTTGTTGATGATCGAAGGAGCCATCAGGCCTAAAGGTGACGACACAGAGGAACTCTCAATGAAAGCACCAATGTCGGTGTCAAAACCGCCGGATCTCGGGTAGGGGGTCCCGAACTGTGCGTCTAGGCGGATGTTAACAGGAGACAAGGGACATGATGTTTTTACCCAGGTTCGGGCCCTCTAGATGGAGGTAAAACCCTACTCCTGCTTGATTAATATTGATGATATGGGTAGTACAAGAGTAGATCTACCACGAGATCAAAGAGGCTAAACCCTAGAAGCTAGCCTATGGTATGATTGTTGTTCGTCCTACGGACTAAAACCCTCCGGTTTATATAGACACCAGAGAGGGTTAGGGTTACACAGAGTCGGTTACAATGGTAGGAGATCTACATATCCGTATCGCCAAGCTTGCCTTCCACGCCAAGGAAAGTCCCATCCGGACATGGGACGAAGTCTTCAATCTTGTATCTTCATAGTCCAGGAGTCCGACCAACGGTGATAGTTCGGCTATCCGGACACCCCCCAATCCAGGACTCCCTCAGTGGCGGCGAGCGAGTCACACATCTTTGGAGCGCCATGCAATGCAAGTGCAATTCGTCCACGTCCACATCTCCATGGTGACCATCATCACATTTGTGATCCACATCGTCATGAAAGGAAAGACACCTCCAAGAATCATGTGCATGATGACGACGAACAACATGTACTACGAGCTCAAGCACGACAACCACATCATGAACATGAAGATGCTCGACACGCGCAAACCTACAAGTTCCAACAAGCTCTACATCAAGCTATGACCAACCTTCATGAGCTCAAGAGAAGACCGCGAGACAAGCACCACCAAGAGGAAGCTACGGCTACCACCACCACTTCAGCATCTTCGCCAAGTGTCATCAAGGCATCTTCGCCGTTGTACGTATGGCATCTTCGCCTACTTCCCACGAGTATGCCTACATCAACATCATCAAGTGTAAGGCGACCACCTACAAGCGAGAGCGACACTTCCATCTTTGGAAGCGCCTCAAGGAAGATGGCCGAGCATGGGAAAATCCCTTTGGTCATGGAGACGAGCTACGAGGTGCCACATCATATGGGCCTCATACAAGACGACGGCAAGACGGTCGAGCAAGAGCCATCCCCTTTGACCACGACGATGAGCGAGAACCCCTTCAACAACATGAAGACGGCACCCAAATGGGACTCATACTCTAAGTCAAGATACGAGACCGCACATGAGACCCTCTCTTTTGTCTCGGAGGAGAGCGATGATTTGCCACATCCTAGGCATTCATCTTTGGAGGAGTTATGGATGAGGAGGTTGAGGAGGGGATTATCACTTCAACCAAGTCGGTGATAGGAGTTGTGCATGGAGGCATTTCCACCTACATCTCTCTGACACGCACATATGATGAGATGCCCCAATTTCCATGTGAGGAGAGCCACAATGCCATGAGTGATATGAGTGACTCCACCATATATGCCATTGTGTGCATTTCCTATGAGAGGATGAGTGTGACCACCACAAGCCCCACACACGAGAGCATGCCACACTGCTAGTTCTTGAGCTTGCATTGATTTTTTCCTTGAAGAGGAAAGGGCGATGCAATAAAGTAGAGATAAGTATTCCCCTCAGTTAAGAACCAAGGTATCAATCCAGTAGGAGGCACAATCAAGTCCCCAATATATGCACCTGCACAAACTAACAAACACTTTCACACAACGCGAAAAAGGGGTTGTCAATCCCTTCACGGTCACGAACAAGAGTGAGATCTGATAGAGATAGGTATAAAAGATAAATAAAAGAGGAGACTGATGTAAATATAAATAAATTGCAGCAAAGTATTTTTGGGTTTTTTGGTTTATAGATCTGAAAATATATGATGGAAAATAGACCCGGCGGACATAGGTTTCACTAGAGGCTTCTCTCTTGAAAGAAAACATATTGTGGGTAAATAAATTACTGTCAAGCAATTGATAGAAAAGTGCATAGTTATGACGATATAAAGGAAATGATAATGAATATAGGCACCATGTCTATGACAAGTAGACCAAAACAATTTTGCATCTACTACTATTACTCCACACATCGACCACTATCCAGCATGCATCTAGAATATTAAGTTCATAAGAACGGAGTAATGCTTTAAGTAAGATGACATGATGTAGAGGGATAAACTCAAGCACTATGATATAAACATCATCTTTTTATCCTTGATGGAAACAATACAATACGTGCCTCGCTACCCCTTTGTCACTAGGCGAGGACACCTGAAGATTGAACCCAAAACTAAGCACCTCCCATTTAAAGAAAAACCAATCTAGTTGGCCAAACCAAACAAATAGTTCGAAGAGAAATACAAAGATATCTTAATCATGCATAAAAGAGTTCAGAGAAGACTAAAATAATATTCATAGATAAACTGATCATAAATCCACAATTCATCGGATCTCGACAAACACACCGCAAAAGAATATTACATCGGATAGATCTCCAAGAACATCGAGGAGAACATTGTATTGAAGATCAAAGAGAGAGAATAAGCCATCTAGATACTACCTATGGACCCATAGATCTAGGGTAAACTACTCACGCTTCATCGAAAGGGTAGAATGATTAATGTAGAGGCACTCCATGATCAAATCCCCCTTCGATAGGGAGCCAGAAAAGGCCCAGATGGGATCTCACAGGAATAGAGGCTTGCGGTGGCGGAAAAGTATTTTTGTGGATGCTTCTGATATTGGGGGAATATTTGGGAATTTATGGTGCAAAGATTAGGGTTGGGGGACTCCTGAGGGGTCTAAAAGCCAGGGCGACCCCCTAGGGCAAGCCCTGAGGGCTTGTGGACTCCTCATGAGTCTTTTGACCCCTCCCCAAGTCTTCTGGGTGTCTTCTGGTCCAAGAAAAAGCATAATGGAAGTTTTATTCCGTTTAGACTCCGTTTGATGTTCCCTTTCTGTAAAACTCAAAAACAAGGAAAAATAGAAACGGGCATTGGGCTCTAGGTTAATAGGTTAGTCCCAAAAATAATATTAAATAGCACATTAATGCATATAAACATCCAAAACAGCTAATATAATAGCATGGAACAATAAAAAATTATAGATACGTTGGAGACGTATCAAGCATCCCCAAGCTTAATTCCTGCTCGTCCTCGAGTAGGTAAATGATAAAAACAGAATTTTTGATGTGGAATGCTACCTAACATATTTATCAATGCATATTTCTTTATTGTGGCATGAAAATTCATATCCATAAGATTCAGAACAAAAGTTTAATATTGACATAAAAACAACAATACTTCAAGCATACTAATAAAGCAATCATGTATTCTCAACATAACATGGCAAAAGATAGTTATCCCTACAAAATCATATAGTCTAGCTATGCTCCTTCTTCATCACACAAAGTATTTTATCATGCACGACCCCGATGACAAGCCAAGCAATTGTTTCATACTTTTGGTGTTCTCAAACCTTTTCAACTTTCACGCAATACATGAGTGTGAGCCATGGATATAGAACTATAGGTGGAATAGAATATGGTGGTTGTGGAGAAGAAAAAAAGAAGGAGAAAGTCTCACATCAACTAGGCAAATTAATGGGTTATGGAGATGCCCATTAATTGATATCGATGCGAGTGAGTAGGGACTGCCATGCAATGGATGCACTAGAGCTATAAGAGTATGAAAGCTTAAAAAGAAACTAAGTGGGTATGCATCCAACTTACTTGCTCATGAAGACATAGGGAAATTTGAGGAAGCCCATCATTGGAATATACAAGCCAAGTTCTATAATGAAAAATTCCCATTAGTATATGAAAGTGACAAAATAGGAGACTCTCTATCATGAAGATCGTGGTGCTACTTCAAAGCACAAGTCTGGAAAAAGGATAGTAACATTGTCCCTTCTCTCATTTCTTTGTTTGGGCTTCTTTGGCCTCTTTTATTTTTTATTTGGGCTTCTTTGGCCTCTTTTATTTTTATTGAAGTCCGGAGACTCATCCCAAATTGTGAAGTAATCATAGCTTCCACCATCCTTTCCTCACATGGGATAATGCTCTAATAATGATGACCATCACACTTTTATTTACTTACAACTCAAGATCTCGATACTAGAATAAAATATGACTCTATAGGAATGGCTCCAGTGGTGTACCGGGATGTGCAATGATCAAGAGTGACATGTATAAAAAATATGAACGGTGGTCTTGCCACAATACTATGCCAACTTCATGATCATGCAAAGCAATATGACAATGATGGTATGTGTCATAATAAAGGGAGTGGTGGAAGTTGCATGGCAATATATCTCGGAATGGCTATGGAAATGCCGTAATAGGTAGGTATGATGGTTGTTTCGAGGAAGGTATATGGTGGGTTTAATGCACCGGCGAAAGTTGCAGGGCACTAGAGAGGCTAGCAATGGTGGAAGGGTGAGAGTGCGTATAATCAGTCGACTCAACATTAGTCATAAAGAACTGACAGACTTAGAGCAAAAATTTATTAGCCTCTCTAGTATTCAATGCAAGGAATCAAACTTCTCATAGTATTCAAAGCTCTTTATATGAAAGTTTTTATTATATCTCTCTTGGATGCCCAACAAGCAAATTACCATGTTGTTTAAAGAATCTTAAAATAATATAAGTGAAGCATGAGAGGTCAACAATTTCTATAAAATAAAACCACCACCGTGCTCAAAAAAGATATAAGTGAAGCACTAGAGCAAACTTCCTAGCTCAAAAGATATAAGTGAAGCACATAGAGTATTCTAATAAATTCATGATTAAAGTGTGTCCCTCTCAAAAGGTGTGTACAGCAAGGATGATTGTGGCAAACTAAAAATAAAAGACTCATATCATACAAGAAGCTCCAAGCAAAACACATATCATGTGCTGAATGAAAATACATCCTCAAGTAAATTTACCGATGGATCAAAGACGAAAGAGGGGATGCCATCCGGGGCACCCCCAAGCTTAGATGCTTGGTTGTCCTTGAATATTACCTTGGGGGTGCCTTGGGCAGCCCCAAGCTTAGGCTCTTTCCACTCCTTATTCCATCATCAAATCTTTACCCAAAACTTGAAAACTTCACAACACAAAACTCAACAGAAAACTCGTGAGATTCGTTAGTATAATAAAATAAATCACCACTATAGGTACTATTGTGAACTCATTCTAAATTTATATTGGTGTAATATCTACTGTATTCCAACTTCTCCATGGTTCATACCCCGGATACTACCCATAGACTCATCAAAATAAGCAAACAACACATAGAAAGCAGAATCTGTCAAAAACAGAACAGTCTGTAGTAACGTGGAAGCTTCGTATACTTCTATAACCCCAAGAATTATGAAAAATTTGGACAACCTAGGAAATTTGTATATCAATCTTGTGTAGAAAATTCAAAATTTTATCACGTTTGTGTGATTTTCTAAAATTCTGGCAATGAGCGCAAAAGTTTCTGTTTTTTAGCAAGATCAAATAAACTATTACCATAGATCATCCCAAAGGTCTTACTTGGCTCAAACACTAATTAAAACACCAAAACACAATTACTACAGAGGTAATAATGTGTATACACATAAAAATAGAAAATAAAAATATTGGGTTGTCTCCCAACAAGCACTTTTCTTTAAAGCCTTTTAGCTAGGCGTTGATAATTTTAATGATGCTCACATGAAAGATAGCAATTGAAACACGAAGAGAGCATCATGTAACTAACATGTGAAAAGAAGTTTAAATCTAACATATCTCCTATGCATAGGCATTTTTAACAAAACAAATTATCAAGACAAGCAAAAACTAGCATATGCAAGGAAGAAGAAAGGAGCAACAGCAATCTCAATATAACGAGAGGTAATTTGGTAACATGAAAATTTCCGCAACCATATTTTCCTCTCTCGTAATAATTACATGTAGGATCGTAATAAAATTCAACAATATAGCTATCACATAAAATATTCTCTTCATGATTGTCATGGGGAACCACGACCACCTATGGGGCTACGAACCCCTTTTGGTTCACGGAGGGGGGGGTGGACACATTGCACAAAGAGTAGAGAAGTGTAGTGCAGCACGACAGAGATCACACGGGCAAGTTGTACCCAGGTTCGGGCTGCCGCGAGGCGTAAAACCCTACTCTTGCTTTGGTGGATTGATGGTGGAAAAGGTGGTGGTGGGCGTAGCACACTCGCCCGGCAGGGTTGCCTCGGAGGGGAAGCGGCTGTGCGCGTATGGATATATGAGGGGCCAACTTGCCAACCTCGCAAACCCTTTCTACGGTTGCCATGGGCCTCCTTTTATAGGTTAAGGGGTCACCATAGTGGCAAATCAGTCTTTACATACTGATTAGATAGCAAACGGTGCTATAATACCTAACTCTGACGGCTGACAGAGCACATTAAATGCGTCGTCAAATGTCACATCACAGCATGCTCGGCAGCCCTTGCCGGGCTGTTTTGCCAGCTTAGTGTCTGCTTTCCTTACACGTCTCAGGACGAGTGTCATTTGGAGGTATTTGCTATAGGAAGTGGCTGCCATGTGGCGAAAAGCAGCCACTTAGTCACCTTGGGGCTTGACACTGCACTGATCTATGACTTGCGTCGCTCGTGAGGTGGAGCGGTGGAGTGGCTTGCCTCCGTAAGCCTCGGCAGAGCCTACCGGGACAATTTGGTAGTATGCTTCCAGGGCAAACCCGACCTCGCCTGCCCGACAAGGGAGGTTCTTTCCTTGGCGATATCTGGCTTCTCTTGTTCATCTTGGTCTTCTTGGTCTGCACTTGGACCCTTCGAAGAATTGATCCTTCTTGTTGGGTTCGATCTTGGTGCTGCGATCTTTACCCTTGGGTTGTGCACGGTATGGGCAACGAACCGAGGGTTTGTTGCACTAACAGGAGCCCCCGGGCCTGGCACGACGCGTCGCTGGGCGTCATCGGGGAAGGCCCTAACCAGTGCACAGGCAGGAGCGCAAGAGCGACTCTGTCCTTTGAGATCTTCTTTGCTTATTCCTGAACTTGTATTTGGGTTAGTTTCCAGTTCTCCCGCTAGCCGTGTAACGCCAATCTTGGTGGGGCCATCCTTGTAATGGCCCGTGAATGAATTTAACACATGAGCGGGTAACTGCCAATTCACTCTTCCCATCATGCCCTTATCCTCAGCCACGTATGATGCATGCATTGAGTGGGGTAGGTAATGGAGGTGTGTGGTGCGGAAGAGCATCAAGGCAGGGGCCGGTCTTCTTGGATTGGCGGAGGAGGGTGGCAGTTACCCGCCAGGGAATCAGCCCCCAGCCCTAGCTTGCTTATAAAAGGAGGAGCAAGGGAGGAATGGAGGCATTCATCCACATCCCTGTCTTCCTCCATCTTTTGCTTCGTCTTGGGTATGGTGGAAGGGAGAGCTCGGGGCCAGCCCCTGGGCCCTAGCTTAGAGATCCATGTGGGCATTAGGGGGGCGCTCGGGTAGTGCATGGTATCACTGGGGGTGGCGACTCTGGTGCACTTGTCGCCGGGTCGCCCATAGCTTCAATTCTAGTGAGGGACGATGCAAATGACACCTTGCCGAGGCCCATACTGGGTAGGGGCGTGGTAGTCGACCGTGGCCTAATCCCCTTCTTCTTGTGGTTCGAAGGGAGGTTGCCGAGGTGGTCCGCCATAGAGGGGGGGAGGACTCTATCTCCCTGCGCACCGCCTGTCCCGCGCATGGGAGAGACCCTGATTCCCATGCAGGTTCCCTTAATGGGTGGTGGCATCATACTGTCGGGCTGTAGGGGACGACCATGCTCTCTGTGGGACCACCTAGAGTGCATGGTGTCCACATCGGCAGGCGTAGTGGGAGCTTCGGGCAACGGTGGTGTGAAATGCAGTGGCATCCCATGACACATCAAGAACGGGGGCGACCATTCCAATGAGTCGTGTTTGCCGGTAACTCCGCCATCTTCGCCAGAGCTTTCGGCAGCGCCACCATAAATGCCCTCTAATTCCTTCCTCCTAGTCTAGGGGCTGTGTCACTCTCATCCTGGGGAGGTGCCGAATCCCAGCCAGGCCTTCCGTCCGCCTTCTTCGTCCCTACCTGTAGTTTCAAAGGAGAGGAAAAGGTGAAGGCATCACATACATTTTTTCTTTTTTCAATCTTAAATCTGTAGGCACTTGCCAAATTTTAGTTCAAATAATGTAATCTCTCGAATCCATATATATGTCCTGTAAGGTCTATCCTTGTTTGATCTACATGTTAATGAAAAAGATGAACCTTGTCGGGGACTCATGCATGTATATGTCCATGCAGAGGTGGGATGCCTCTATATTTCCAAATAAATGAGTTCCCCCGGCAGGCTATCCTGCCGGTACCCTCTGTTTTGTTGCCGTGTAGTAGGCCTACCGGGCACAAACTGTAAAGAGGGACCAGCCCCTTGTCGGGCCTTATCCATCAAAGTGCAACCACCCTAACTGAAGCTTCAAAGGATAGTAGGGTTTTCTTATGCACGAGTTTTCACTTACAGAACATGTATGGATAAGAGGAAGAACTTATCTCTTTGGCTTGCCAGAGACCGCAACGCTGGCTTGTCTTCTCATCTCTTTCTTGGGGACTTAATCCACGGAAGGAACCTGCAGTTTTATGCAGATGAAAATGATGCCAGATGCGATCTTATCCATATGAACATGCGATGCTCATGATATGCTTATGCATGCATGCAACTTGTTGGGGGCGCCGATGTTTCATTTATTTCTCTGTTGCTCACGGTCTGTGCCTAGCTTTGTACAAGGGGTTACATGCAACTGAGGCAAGGCCTGTACAAAAGAGTGGCTGTCAGTCAGGGCCCGATAGTCGCGCCTTGCGGGTAGAACTTACAGAGATGCTAAATATTCCATGAGTTTTGCAATTGAATGCCATCTCCAGTCTCCAGATGGACTATGCCAGGTCTGGTGACTCGTACTACCCGATAAGGGCCTTCCCAGTTTGGCAACAACTTGTTTGTACCCTTGGCGGACTGAACGCGCCTAAGGACAAGGTTGCCTTCCTCAAAACACCGGGATGAACCCTGCGGCTGTGTTAGCGACGCAGGGCTTGCTAGTAGCATGCATCAAGCGTAGTAGCCCAGATATAGTTCTCCTCAAGAAGCACAACATCATCACGTCGGTGTTGTTCCTGTGCTACTTCATCATAGGCAAGTACTCGGGGTGACCCATAAATGAGTTTCGTTGGGATAACTGCTTCTGCCCCATAGACTAGGGACAAGGGAGTCTGCCCGGTAGCTCAATTTGGTATCATTCTGAACGACCAAAGAACCACCGACAGCTCATCGATCCACCACCTTCCGCACTTCAGCAGCTTATCAAATGTTCTTGTCTTGAGGCCTTGCAGCACTTTAGCGTTCGCCCTCTCGACTTGTCCATTGCTTCTGGGATGTGCAACAGAGGCAAATGAGATCTTGCTTCCGAGGGCATGAACATATTGCATGAAGGCGCGACTCGTGAATTGGGTGCCATTGTCAGTGATGATGTGGGCAGGGACCCCTAAGCGGCACACCAAATCATTCAAGAACTTGATAGCTGACTAAGTAGTCACCTTCCTCACGGCAGGTACTTCCGGCCACTTTGTGAACTTGTCAATTGCAACAAACAAGAATTCAATGCCCCCGACAGCTTAGGGGAAAGGGTCGAGGATATCAAGCCCCCAGATCGAAAACGACCATGACAAAGGGATTGTCTGAAGTGCTTGGGCAGGCAGATGGATATTCTTGGAATGGAACTAGCAGACTTCACACTTGGTGACTAGCTCAACCACATCTTGGAGGGTTGTGGGCCAATAGAATCCTTGTCGGAATGCTTTCCCAACTAAAGCCCTTGATCCAATGTGGGAGCCGCACATGCCTTTGTGTATTTCTGCCAGCAGTTCCTTTCCTTCTTCCCAGCAAATGCACTTCAATTTCACACCGTTGGGCCTCCTTCTGTACAGAGTGTCATCGACAAACTAATACATACTAGCCCTCCGGGCTACTCTTTCCACTTCTTCTTGCTCTTCGGGAAGTTATCCAGTTTGGAGGAAATGGACTATGTTCTTTGCCCAAGTTGGAGCATGAGGCTCGGCAACAAGGGCTAGTGGTACCTACTCATTCGTCGGGGTGAATCCCTCGACCGCGGGGACCAGTGGACCAGCAGGTGGGTGCAGCCCCGCAACCGAAGGGGAGTTGTTTCCGGCAGGGTCCCTGCCAGGAACCCCGAGGGGTTCTATCGGGAGAGGCTTACCGGAGTCCAATTTCCTCCTCTTTTCTGGCCGTTGTTGTTGGGGATACTGAGGGCTGAGTAACATGGAGAACAAAAGTTCCTGGTTCCACATGTAGCTTTTGCGCAGCGCACTTTGACAGATGATCAGCAATGCTATTTTCCACATGGGGCACGTGCTCTGTTTGCAATACATCAAAGCACTCCTCCAATCTTCTCACTTCCTCAACGTATGCCTCCATCAATGGAATTTGGTAATCCTTGTTGACTTGTCTCACCACAAGCTGTGAATCTCCTCAAATGATCAGCCTCTTGATTCCCAGTTCTATGGAATCCTGAGCCCAGCAAGGAGCCCTTCATACTCTGATGTATTGTTGGTCGCCTCTTCCCAGGGAAAATGCATCTGGACGACGTACTTCAGGTGCTCCCTAGTGGGGGAATGAGAAGCACGCCAACCCCTGCACCTTGTATGGAGAAGGCGCCATCAAAATATATGATCCATTCTTGGGGTGATTCCTTGCTGGGAATAACTGTTTCCATCACTTCCTCATCAGGGGCTGGCGTCCATTCTGCAATAAACTCTGCCAATGCCCTGCTTTGAACTGTTGATGTGCTTTCAAACTTTAGGCCAAAGATAGATAACTCCAGTGCCCATTCCACTATCCTACCAATAGCCTCTGGGTTCCTGAGTATCCTTTGCAACGGAAAGCGTGTGACAACCATGATCTCATGGGCTTGGAAGTAGTGGCACAGTTTCCTTGAGGCCATAACGAGGCAAAAAATCAATATTTGCATGCCAGAGTACCTAGATCTAGCCCCCTGCAACAGGGCATTGACGAAGTATACTGGGCGCTGCACCACTTTCTTCCTTGTCGCCTCGTTGGGGTTGCCTTCACTGTCATGCTTCTCTTTGTCCCAATTCACATCTGACCTTGCCAGGCTATTCTCTCTTTCTGCTCTCAGCGGGACATCTGCTGAGGTTGTTGTTTCCTCCACTTCCTGTTGTGCCACCAACGCTGCATTGACCACTTGATTAGTCGCTGCCGGATATAGCATCAACGGCTCCTGTGGTTTGGGTGCAACCAAAGTGGGTACAGAAGACAAGTAGGCCTTGAGGTCTTGCAATGCTGCATCTGCTTCCGAGGTCCACTCCATAGGCCCTGCCTTCTTCAAAATTTGAAAAACGACAAGGCGCGCTTAGCAGACTTGGAGATGTATCTGCTAAGTGCGGCAACACATCCTGTCAGACACTTCACATCCTTAACTATCTTGGGTGCCTGAATCTGCTCGATGCCCTTGATCTTATCTAGGTTGGCCTCGATCCCGCGGTGGAACACAAAGAAGCCAAGCAACTTGCCGGAGGGAACGCCAAACACACACTTCTCCGGGTTTAGCTTTAAGTTGATCTTGCACAAATTATCAAACGTCTCTTCCAAATCCTGGATGAGGGCCGATTTGTCCTTGGTCTTGACCACAATATCATCCATATATGATTCAATTTTCCTGTGCAACTGTGACTCGAAACCAATTTGGACTACCCTTACAAAAGTGGACCTGACACTCTTCAACCCGAAAGGCATGGACACAAAGCAGAATGTGCCACATGGGGTGATGAAGGAGGTCTTCTCTTCATCTTCCTTGGACATGAATATCTGATGGTACCCAGAGTATGCATCCAGAAAGGAGAGCAAGTCACACCCGGAAGTGGAATACACAATCTGCTCAATGCGAGGCAAGGGGAATGGGTCCTTCGGGCATGCCTTGTTTAAATCCGTTAAATCTATGCACAACATAATGCGCGCCCAAGGAGTCCATTGTACAGCAGGGGGAGGTTGACCACATCAAACACAATCTTCTCAGTCTGGTAGTTTAACTCTCCCCCAAATGTCACTGGCAACGTAATCTTTCCCTTAGGATGACTCCTTCCGGGATTGACTCCTTGAAACATGTCTGTGGCCTTAAGCTCTTCCTCTGCTATCTGGAGCTTACTGAGAACTTGTGGGGAAATTAGATTCAGCCCAGCCTTTGAGGTTGAGGTTGCGGATTGTTGGTGAAACCAACAACGGCAAGCACCGTACCGTTGTGATGCGGTCAGGGTGATCCTCTTCATCAAAGATGATGGGCATGAATGACCATTTGAGCGGCTTCTGAGAACCTGCTGCTGGCTCCATGGCATTGACCTCACGCGTCGACTGTTTAAGTTGGCGGTGAGAGGAGTGCAAAGATGCACCTTCTGGAATTCCTGCTCACTGGTTTCCTCTTCATCCCCTCCATCACTTTCATCATTGCAATCTCCCTTCTCTTGGCCCTTGGTGGGTTTCCCTTGGTTCCGAAAAGCCTTGCCAGGGCGATTTTATTCACCGCCTCGGCCCTTTCCGCCAGTACCATTCTAACCTCTTTTCTTATCACGCTTCTCATACTCAGCACACTGCTTCTTGACGAGCTGCTCAACCTAATAACACTTCTGGAGATCGTGGCCCTTGGTCCGATGAATCTGGCAGTACGGTCCATCACCTTTCCCAGCCTTCTCGGCAGCTGCAACCTCCGGACAAGCAGTGCACACGGCAGCTTCCTTGCCCGGGGCTTCGGCTTTAGCCTTCCTGTCGGTACTAGGCGTGCCCGATTTCTCAATTGTCAACATTGTCTTATCTTGCGCTTCTTGTTGTGCTTCTTGTTCTTCTTCCTCTGACTAGTGGACTCATCGTCATCCTCTGAGTCGAAGTCGACGCAATCTTCCTCTCCAGGGAGCTTTCTCCCCTCTTCCACCCGAGAACACTTGTCTACCAAGGTATACAACTCCTTCATAGTCTTTGGCAACCGAACGTTCATCTTGGAACGTATCCCGCGGTTGCGCACATTGGATTGGAAGGCAGCTATCGTAGCTGCTGGGTGGATATCTGGAATGTTTTTGTAGACTCTGCTGAATCTTTGCAAGTACTTCCGCAAACTCTCTCCTTCTTTCTGCTGGAGCAGCTGCAAATCACTGTGCCGTCCTAGTTCTTGATGGCCGCCCGTGAAGGCGCCAATGAACTCATGGCACAAGTCATCCCAGGTTGCAATGGAGTTCTCCGGCAGCTGCATTAGCCAAGACCTCACATTTGACTTGAGTGCCAAAGGGAAGTAGTTGGGGAAAACCCTCTCATCTCTTCCCCCGGCAGCCTGAACAACGATAGTGTAGATGCTCAAGAACTCTGCCGGGTTTAGTCTCCCATAATACTTCTTTGATATCTCTGGCTTGAATGTGCGAGCAGATAGCCAACAGACTTGCTGCAGCTCACTGGTCAAGGCAGGGCACTCGACCTCGAAAGGTTGGCACCCGCCATCTTCAAGCGCAGGCTCGTTGACGTCGGGGCCGTTGCACCAATTGGGCTGGCAGCGGTTGTCGCGGCGCCACTCGACGACGGTGCACGCGCCTTCCCTTCGCCTGTCCTCCGGGGCTTGTCGTTGGCCTTGACGTGCTTGAGGGTCGGAGGAGGCCATCGAGACATCGTCGGGATCTTGGTTACATGGCTCCTGTACCGCTTGCTGAGGTGGGGACTGCACCATGGGGCGGCCCCTTTCATACGGCCGGTAGCACGAACCGTTGCCTTTGCCTAGGGAGGTCGTGGCGGGCCAGCTTGCTGTGGTCCTCTCACCTCGGTGAAACCAATCAGACTTTGGATGGTGGCTCGCCACTCATCCATGTGATCGGCTGCCGGCGGAAATCTCAGCAGCAGCTGGGCTGTGCCATGGCCTCTGAGACAGTGCTTGGGATAAGTGATGATGACGTAGACCGCAGTGTCGCTTGGCTCCTGATGGTGCTAGTGGTGACCGTGCCGTGCCCTCGCTGTTGCGAACTAGCCGCTTAGATGGCATGGTGATGAGGTGGAGGGGCTTGAGGGCCAATGGCTCCGTTGGGCATAGTAGCTGGGTCTGCCCGTTCTGGGGGAGGCGTGTGTCCTGTGGTCGTGCCCACGGCGGGGCCGGCCGGAGGGTTGCGATTCGCCCCAGAACATGCGCCTCCACTGCGACTGTGCCCTTCGGCGAGGAGAGGGGGTGCAGATGAAATAATCCTCCCACCCATACCTCGAGGAGCATGGCCACTAGGATGTTGTTGATGATGTCCTTCCCCGATGCCTCCCGCTTCTGCTTCGGCCACGGGAGCGGTGGTGCCAACGCCGCATGCGTCGACCACATCTCCCGTAGCATCGACATCCTCATACGTCCCTGCATTTCCCGCGACGTTGGCGGTCACGGGTGGCGGAGCCCTCGAGGTGGATGGGTGATTCGCGGCTCTGGGCTTCTTCTTAGAAGCCATAGACGATGACACCGTCGATGATGAAAATGGCGATGAAGATGACGCGCTACCGACGCTCTCAGGTTCGCGCACGTGATCCCCCTACCTAGTGCGCCAAAGATGTCGTGGGGAACCATGACCACCTATGGGGCTACGAGCCCCTTTTGGTTCGGCGGGGGGATGGACACGTTACACAAAGAGCAGAGAAGCGTAGCGCAGCATGACAGAGATCACACGGGCAGTTTTTATCCAGGATCGGGCCGCCGCGAGGCGTAAAACCCTACTCCTGCTTTGGTGGATTGATGGTCGAAAAGGTGGTGGTGGCCACAGCACACTCGCCCGGCTGGGTCGCCTCGGAGCAGAAGTGGCTGCGCGCGTATGGATATGTGAGGGGCCGAACTTGCCAACCTCGCGAACGCTTTCTACGGTTGCCATGGGCCTCCTTTTATAGGTTAAGGGGTCACCACAATGGCAAATCATTCTTTACATACTGATTAGATAGCAAATAGTGATATCATAACTAACTCTACATGCTGATAGATTGCATTAAATGCGTCGTTGAATGTCACATCACAGTGTGCCCGGCAGCCCTTTCCGGGCTGTTTTGCCAGCTTTGCATCTGCTTGCTTGACACGTCTCAGGACAGGTGTCATTTGGAGGTGTTTGTTGTAGGAAGTGGCTGCCATGTGGCGAAAATAAGCCACTTAGTCACCTTGGGCTTGAAACTTCACTGATCTATGACTTGCGTCGCTCGTGAGGTGGAGAGGTGGAGTGGCTTGCCTCCGTAAGCCCCAATAGGGCCTGCTGGGACAATCTGGTAGTATGCTTCCGGGGCAAACCTGACCTCGCCAGGCTCGCCTTCCCGGCAAGGGAGGTTTTTTCCTTGGCGATATCTGGCTTCTCTGGTTCATCTTGGTCTTCTTGGTCTGCACTTGGACCCTTCGAAGAATTGATCCTTCTTGTTGGGCTCAATCTTGGTGATGCGATCTTTATCCTTGGGCTTGTGCACGGTCTGGGCAACGAACCCAGGGTTTGTTGCCTAGAGTTGACACTCTTCCAAACCCACTTTCAATATTATTGCAAACATTATTATCCGTATCATATTCATCATGAGGCTTAAATAAATTTGCAAGATCATAAGAAGAATCACCCCAATCATGATCATTACAATAAGTAGTGGACATAACAAAATTAGCATCCCCAAGCTTGGGGTTTTGCATATTACTAGCACAACTGACATTAATAGAATTTATAATAACATCATTGCAATCATGCTTTTCATTCAAGTAGCTATTGTGAATCACTTTAAAAATTTCTTATTTTAACACTTCATCACACTTTTCGGATTCACGAATTTCAAGCAAAACTTCATAAAGATAATCTAGTGTACTCAACTCACTAGCAATTGGTTCATTATAATTGGATTTTTTTAAAGATTAGCAAGTGGATGAGGATCCATAAACCTTTTGCTTTTTGATTTTGAATGAATACACAATTATACCAAGAAAATGAACAAACAAATCACGTAAAACATGAAGGCATACGAAAAGAATGCAAATAAAAAGGAAAATATTTTTGTGATTTTCTGAAAACGTTTTAGAAGTGGGGGAGAGGAAAGCGAGAGGGAAATGTCAAATAATGTAAGTGCAAGACATGAGAGTTTATAATGGGTACCTGGTAGGTTTGATGTAGAACCTCCCCGACAACGGCGCCAGAAATTCTTCTTGCTACTTCTTGAGCTTGTGTTTATTTTTCAATTAAAGAGGAAAGGATGATGCAGCAAAGTACAGATAAGTATTTCCCTCAATTAAGAACCAAGGTATCAATCTAGTAGGAGGCACAAGCAATTCCCCAATATATGCACCTGGACAAACTAACGAACACTCGCACACAACGCGAAAAAGGGTTGCCAATCCCTTCACCGTCATGAACAAGAGTGAGATCCGGTAGAGATAGGTATAAAAGATTTAAAAGAGAAAACTAAAGTAACTATAAATAAATTGCAGCAAGGTATTTTTGGGTTTTTTGGTTTATAGATCTGAAAATATATGATGTAAAATAGACTCGGGGGCCATAGGTTTCACTAGAGGCTTCTCTCTTGAAAGTAAACATACGGTGGGTAAACAAATTACTGTCGAGCAATTGATAGAAAAGCGCATAGTTATGGCGATATCTAAGGGAAATGATCATGAATATAGGCATCACGTCCATGACAAGTAGACCAAACGATTCTGCATCTACTACTATTACTCCACACATCGACCGCTATCCAGCATGCATCTAGAGTATTAAGTAAGATGACATGATGTAGAGGGTTAAACTCAAGCAATATGATATAAACCCCATATTTTTATCCTTGATAGCAACAATACAATACGTGCCTTGCTACCCCTTCTGTCACTGGGTAAGGACACCACAAGATTGAACCCAAAACTAAGCACCTCTCCCATTGCAAGAAAAACCAATCTAGTTGGCTAAACCAAGCCGATAGTTCAAAGACAAATACTAAGATATCTTAATCATGCATAATAGAGTTCAGAGAAGAGCCAAGTAATATTCATAGATAAACTAATCATAAATCCACAATTCATTGGATCTCGACAAACACACCACAAAAGATTATTACATCGGATAGATCTCCAGGAACATCGAGGAGAGTATTGTATTGAAGATGAAACAGAGAGAATCCCTCTAGCTACTAGCTATGGAGCTGTAGGTCTATGGTAAACTACTCACGCTTCATTGGAAGGGCAGTAAGGTTGATGTAGAGGCCCTCCGTGATTGAATCCCCCTCCGGCAGGGTGCCGGAAAAGGCCCCAAGATGGGATCTCATGGGAACAGAGACTTTCGGTGGCGAAAAAGTATTTACATGGATGCTTCTGATGTTGGGGGAATATTTGGGAATTTATAGTGCAAATATTAGGGTTGGGGGACTCCCGAGGGGTCCACAAGCAAGGGGGCATGCCCCCCTAGGGCTTGCCCTGAGGGCATGTGGACTCCTCGTGAGTCTTCTGACCCTCTCCCAAGTCTTCTGGGTGTCTTCTAGTACAACAAATATCACCATGAAAATTTTATTCCGTTTGGACTCCGTTTGATATTCCTTTTCTGTAAAACTCCAAAACAAGGAAAAAACAAAACTGGCACTGGGATCTAGGTTAATAGGTAGCCCCAAAAATATTATAAAATAGCATATTGATGCATATAAAACATCCAAAACAGATAATATAATAGCAAGAAATAATTAAAAATTATAGATGCGTTGGAGACGTATCACACAGACTACTGCAAGATGCTGCTAATGCGACACTACGATCAGAGACCCTTCAGCAAAACCGTGTGCGATGCAATAATCGCAAATGGTGATGTAAAAAAAACCATCAAAAAAGGTGCAAAACATTTGTGATGATGGATGCATTAAACACGGTTTAGATTTTAGTTGCGTGTGCGATGCAGGGCATACAGTTCAGTTTAATGATCTGTTTGCGATGAGGCAAAAGAACAGAAACAGGCAGCCAGATGAAGGTGTGTGTGATATACGGAATACGGTTCACTCGGATGAACTGTTTGTGATTAGGCGGCACAAAAGAAATGGTCAGCCAGATCAAGGTGTGTGGGATAGAGGGCAAACAGTTCACTCGGATGAACTGTTTGCCTTGAGCCAAGATAACAGAAACGGTTCAATATAACAAGATGTGTGTGATACGCGTCAGACAGGTCTGCAATCAGAAATGTGTGCGAAGACCGATAATAACACAGACGATTGCTGCTAATAAGACGTATGTGTTGTGCATTGGGATTGCATACAGAACAACATATATATATAGACACACACACACACAGAGACAGACACACACTTATAAGGACATGGTTGCATAACCAAATTAAACATCCAATTACATACGTGGCTACTACACACATGACATTTGCACACACCAAAGTAAACTATTGCGTGCATAATTACATAGGTGGCTACTACACACATGACATTTCCACACACCAAAGTCAACAATATATTACATGCATAATTAACTAGGATAAACGATCATCTGATCATCATCTACTTCTTGTGACACTTGCCGCTACTGCTCTGCTTGTGGCTCGATCCGGCCTCATCGATTTGGGTAACGAGGCACTTCCTCATGTCAACGATCCGCGTGTGCATCTCGTAGCATGCATATGGTGCCCCTAACGTGATCGTGCACTGGCCCAACCGCTGGTAGAGCGCGCGCGGAGGGACGCAAGCAGAGCGCTCCGCGGTCGCCTCAATGGCGAGCAACCATATACTCCCGCCGTCCCAAAATAAATGTCTTAACCTTAGTGCAACTTTGTACTAAAGTTAGTACAAATGGGAGGCACTTATTTTGGGATGGAGGGACTATATGCATATAGCAGTTGAACACGCAAGGAAAAGTTGTCCACAAGCCAAGCGCGTGGAGGTACGCGAGTAGATTGCACCGACGGACGCGAGCAGAGTGTGCCGCGACGCCTAACGGCGAGCAGATCGCACCGAGGGACGCATGCAGAGGCCGACACAGTGATACATGGATAATAATATGAACTGTGTGAGCGATGGCGGAGACATCAAGCATGAATCAGATTAGAATTGTGTGTGCGATACGTGACATACAGTTGATCCATCCGAGTTGTTTGTGATGTAATAAGTTGTGTGTGTTGTGGGCAAACACTTGCTAGTATACAACCATTTGTGATTGATGAATTCATCACCAATGGGTTCCCTAGTGTGGTCTGTGTGCGATGTGATATGTTCTATCTACACAACATCTACTATCCATTGGGTGATGGGCGGTCATCCGGGTGCGCCATAAGGATGCGAAGAGGCATCCTATATCAGCAAGCACTATCTGTTTCACCAATAGCTCATCTAAGAGAACTCTCAAGTTAACTGTGCTCAGGCTGGAGCAGCCATCAGATGGGTGACTAGATGGGAAGTTGTCTTGAAGTTAAATTAACTGATGGGATGGGTCATAAAGGTCAAATTAAATGACCTATAGGATCCATCCCATGAGTTAAATTAACCTCAAGGTCCTTGTTTTTATTTTTTATTTTTTTAACACATGTTAAACAAGGTCTACCGCATTACTTTTTGACAATGTGTGATCCATGACATACAGTTGATCCATCCGAGTTGTTTGTGATGGAATAAGCCGTGTGTGTTGTGGGCAAACGCTTGCAGGTATATAGCCATTTGCGATTGATGAATTCATCACCGATGGGTTCCCTAGTGTGGTCCATGTGCGATGTGATATGCTCTGTCTGCACAACATCTATGCTCTGTGTACAGAAGAAGAACATATATATACTTTTGACACACACTTTCCCACGGTTTGACTAATACAACCCCTTTGTAATAATAATGTGGTGGCTATTTGTTATAAATGACTAGGAAAATAAATGTATAAAAAGGCGAAACAAACCCTGAATAATTTCATATGTTTAGCACAGTTGCATGTTGCCTCTGTAAAATAAATCAAGGCGGGAAGATACATCGTATGTCGTTTCGCGACCCGATCATGTGACCAAGTTCGCTCTCGGAACCATGAGGCTTCTTGATAGAAGCTCTGGTTTGTATGAAAGAAAATATGGGTCAAAGCCAAGTTGAAAAGGCAGCAATATCTAACCCCAGCTTACAGAAGGTACAAAAGCATAATGATTAATTGTTCATCAGGTTTATAGAAAATCCAAATTGAACAGGACAATAACAACTAATTCAACCAATGTTTTGAGACGCGATGATTAATTGTTCATCAGGTTTACAGAAAATCCAGATTAACCAGGATAATACCAACTAACTCAACCAATGTTATGAGAAGTCATAGTGAAATGGATCGGTCTGATCCATAAAATCAAGATCCTAGACCAGAAAATCTACTGGTACATGATAACAAGTTGATGTAAATAGAAGTCAAGCACGTTTAGGAGCCCTTTTGTCCACCTGAAACTTCTTTTTATGTTGTTCAATGTGTCCATCCATGAGAAAGTGTCTGTCAAAAAACTTAATTCCTATGGACAATAGTACTCTCGCATTCAACAGGAAGAATGTGACAAAGCTAGTGTTTGCATTGTTGGATGCATATCCTTGCAGCATTATTGTCCTCAAATGAATGTCATGAGAACTGAAAAAATCCCGGTGCTTCTTATGCCACCGATTGGTTATACCTTTTTTCCATGTTCTTTAGCCTAAATAGACATGAAGACTGAAAATAGTTAATGTCTAAAAAACATAGTACAACTGAACGGTTAGTTCTAATAAAGTATATCATTGTGCTTGATATCATCGCCTGTATATATAAACTCTCCAGACATGGAAAGCATCGCTGCAAGCCGATAACCATGTTCAGATCAAAACACCATGTACTGATATGTAAGGTCTTGACAGAATCTAGCACCATTGATAGGGTACCCATGGAAAAACTCTTTATTGAGCATAAAACATAATATTAGTACCAAAAGCGTACTCCAAGATTATAAAGATTATGCGCACAAATGAAAAATGCAGCTTATGATTACAAAAGTGTTGATGATATAAAACTTACACACATAAATGAAAAATGGAGCTTATGATTACAACAGTGTTGATGATAATATACAGTACCTGAATAAGTGTGGAGCTAACTGTCGGTGTCAAAACCGGCGGATCTCGGGTAGGGGGTCCCGAACTGTGCGTCTAAGGCTAATGGTAACAGGAGGCAGGGGACACAATGTTTTACCCAGGTTCGGGCCCTCTCGATGGAGGTAATACCCTACTTCCTTCTTGATTGATCTTGATGGTACGAGTATTACAAGAGTTGATCTACCACGAGATCGTAGAGGCTAAACCCTAGAAGCTAGCCTATGATTCTGATTGTTGTGTCCCTACGGACTAAACACTCCGGTTTATATAGACACCCGAGGGGGCTAGGGTTATACAGAGTTGGTTACAAAGAAGGAGATCTAACATCCGGATCGCCAAGCTTGTCTTCCACGCAAAGGAGAGTCCCATCCGGACACGGGACGAAGTCTTGAGTCTTGTATCTTCACGGTCCAACAGTCCGGCCAAAGTATATAGTCTGGCTATCCGGATACCACCTTATCTAGGACTCCCTCAGTAGCCCCTGAACCAGGCTTCAATGACGATGAGTCCGGCGTGCAGATTGTCTTCGGCATTGCAAGGCGGGTTCCATCTTCGAATACTCCAAAGTATATTAAGGATCGTGTCCGGCTCTGTAAGATAATTTCCGCATTCCATCATAGAGAGAACAATAATCCGCAAATATAATCTGGTGACAACTTTAGATAACGTGACGTCACACCATGGTCAAGTCATTATTCGAACCATTTTCCCACAACCAGCCACCGCACATATTGCGAGGCGGTTTCCTCGGCACGTCTTGTCGAAGCAGAGATCATGTACCCTTATCACGGGATCCTCATCAATACGGGTATGGGTAACCCAACTGTGGTGCTTGGAAAATAAGTGATTTCCACAGGCAAGCGGGGAGGTGCACCGTTTTCGTCACCTCTATAAAGGGATAAGGATCTCCCATTTTTACCCACGCCTTCTTCCTCCTTTGCTCATCCACTCTGGCACCCTCGAGCTCCAGCGCCCTAGTTCTCGCCTTCTCCGCACAGCCAAACATGTCCGGAGTGGGAGGCAAGTGGGTGGCCTCCACCATCAAGGAGGAGCACATCACGAAGCTCCGGGCGGCCGGATACTTGGCCGCAGATATCGCGCACCGGCTCCCGGATGCAGGGCAGATTATTCCGACTTCGGGACCCCATGAGAGGGTCGTGTTCCTTTCCCACTTCGTCCGCGGACTGGGATTCCGCCTCCACCCATTTGTCTGCGGGCTCGTGTTCTATTACGAGCCGGATTTTCATGATCTGGCCCCTAACTTCATCCTCAACATCTCGGCGTTTATCGTCGTGTGCGAGGCCTTTCTCCGTATCAGGCCCCACTTTGGTCTGTGGCTAAAGATCTTCAACGTAAAGCCAAAGATAGTGGTCGGCCAGCAAGCGGAGTGCGGTGGCGCCATGGTGGGCAAGATGCCGAACGTCACTTGGCTCAAAGGCTCCTTTGCGGAGACTGTGAAGGGGTGGCAATCGGGGTGGTTCTATATCACCGAGCCGCGCGATGCCAACTGGGTGGCGGCCCCCGAATTCCGATCCGGCATCCCTGTGCGGCTCACTTCCTGGAAGAGGAAGGGCCTGGCCTGGGGCGCATCCGCGGAGCTGACCGGACTCCAGAACTGCGTCAAAAACATGATAACCAAGAATTCAAGCTGGTAAATGTGGTCCAGGTTATGCTATTTCGCTGGATTCTCCCGTGCCAGAGACGGGCATTCAACCTGTGGGAGTTCGACGTGGCCCAACACCAGTCATTGCAAGAGCTTTTTGACACGACGCACAAAGACGCCTGGAAGGTGTTGTTCAAGGCCAGCGAAGTTCCTCCCCCCACCTCCGAGGATCGCGGACTCAGCGTCAGGCGCCAGGCCAATGTGGTAAGCATTCTACACTTTGCAAGAGGTGCCTTTCCTCAGTATATTCATGGGAGAAACTTAGGCCACTGTGCTGATTTTGACAGGAATATGTGGCGACGGCGGAGCGGGTCGACTGTCTGGCTTTGTTGCCTGAGGACCCAGCAGATGAACTCCTGACAGAGATGCTGGCTCCAGCACCCTATGAGGTGCCGGAGAAGAAGGCCAAGAAAAAGGCCACGGGGACCAGAAGAAGTTCCCGACGCAACGTGGTTGCCGGACTCATTGTCCGAAGACACCGAGGCGCACTCCTCCAACTACAACGAGGAGGAGGAGCAGGAAAACCCTCTCCCCGAAAATGAGGGGGAAGAATTGGAAGGCCACCCTTTCCGGGGAGGCCGAAGGGTCCAAGAAGGGACGGACCCTTCCTCCGGACCACTCCACAACCACCGCCTATAGCGAGGAGGAGTGGCTACCCGGGGCAAGCCCCTGGCGAGATCGTAAGTATCCGCACTCTGTAATACTTTTAGTGCGACTTGGCTTCATAGCTTGTTATAATGCCGAACACGCATATGCAGTCTGGCCAGGTCCCATCCCGAGGTATCCTCTTCGGATGGGTCTCTGAGCAATTCAGCAATGAATTCGCTCCCGACGGCCACCTCCCCTCGGCCTGCAGATGACACGGAGGTGCGGTCCCAAAGGGTACCAGAGCCGGGGGAGGTGACTCTGGAGACGCCCCAAGGCAAAATTCCAGACATTGGGCATATGGGGAGTAAGATCCCCATAGATTATGTTGACAAGAGCCGCAGCAAGTTGGGCTCCCAGCCGGACACTGCACCAAAACTTCCAAAGGTTCCGGATTCGGGTAGGCAGCCCCTCGCTAGGGAGGGCGAGCTGGCCGTGCCGATGACCTCCATTGCGCCAGAGGCATCGGATAGTCCTCTTGAAGTGCTTCGCGGCGCTTCCATGGATGAAGAGCACCGTACTCTTATGAGTATGGTGATTCAGAAGGTTCGGTCCGCCAAAAGCAGATTGACCGAAGCCTGCACCAGCCTCCTGACAGGCTTTGAGGTAAGTAATCAAAAGTGTGAGAAATTATCACCCAATAGACAGTAGACCCTGATACTCTGTTTGGTGTTCGGGAAGAAAAGCCAAACAGAGGGTCAATTTTAAACCGCAGGGATCTAACAGTATGTGTCTATGTGAATAAGCAGGCGGTGCTGCTTGCCGCTGCTGCCCGTACAGCAGAGGTCACCGGACTCGAACGGGACCTGAAGCAGGCTGAAGAGGAGCTCGGCCTCACGAAGAGGCAGCTTGAAGAGAACAAAGGTAAGTGATACCCCGTTCATGTGTCATATAGAGGAGAAAAAATTGGTGACGCTAACAAAAAGCGTCATGATTTTTAATAGGGACCACGACCGAAGTGGCGGCCCCAAAGAAAACGCTATCCGAGGCCGAAGACAAGGTGGACACGGAGCATATTGAGCGTGAAAAGCAAGATGCTAGGGTGGGCGAGGTACATCAAGAGCTCCAGGAGTTCGGCAAGGAGTTCAAGTCCTTGGAGCGTGACTTCAAGACAAAAGAGTCTGAGCTTGCGAAGGCCCTTCATAGCGCGAAAGACGCCAGGGCCGAAGCCCAAAAGGCCCAGCAGGAAATCCAGGCGGCCAAGAAGATAGCGGCGGGTAAGGCATTCATTATGCAAAACAAGCATGTGGAGGAGACATTTCTTTTACTTACCCGAATTCGGAGCTCTCCAGGGGCATTCGCAGATCAGCCATGCAGCATATTGGATGCCACGGAGTTCTACCGTGCCGAAGAGGGGAGCTCAACGGAGAAGTTGTTCTAGTCCCAGTATGCTGGAGCCGAACACCCAATGCCTCTGACTGACCAACTGAAGCAGTTGGTTGAACTCCACGGGGCGGCCGAAGTGGCCATGAAGGACTTCATAGTCCGGATGTGGCCTGGTGAGCCCCTGCCCGACAGCTACTTCGGCCTTGTAAAGCAGATGGTAAATGCCTGTCCGCGGCTCAAAGTTATCAAGCAATCCGTTTGTATTGAGGGTGCCCGCAGGCCCATGCGAAAATGCATTGGGCCAAGCTGGATGCAGAGAAGCTAGCACTACTAGGAAAAGGGCTATAGATGGGATTGACACTAATGGCGCACCAGAAAGATGGTGCGCCATTAGTATATACTAATGGCGCACCACAATCTGATGCGCCATTAGAGTTTAAACTACTAATGGCGCACCACGCTAAGGGTGCGCCATTAGTATCAAATTTTTTTTAAACTAGTGCGCCTGTCCAAACATACTAATGGCGCATCCGGGCAAAGTGCGCCATTAGTAGTTGTAACTACTAATGGCGCACCAGGCAGTAGGTGCGCCATTAGTATAGAATTTTTTTTTGAACTAGTGCGCCTATCCAAACATACTAATGGCGCATCCTGCCCAAGTGCGCCATTAGTAGTTGTAACTACTAATGGCGCACCAGGCAGTGGGTGCGCCATTAGTATAGAATTTTTTTTTGAACTAGTGCGCCTATCCAAACATACTAATGGCGCATCCTGCTTAAGTGCGCCATTAGTAGTTGTAAGTACTAATGGCGCACCATGCAAGAGGTGCGCCATTAGTAAGTGGGCAGCAACAAGATATTTGGGACAGCCTCTCCTACCCACACACTCACTTTCTCCCCACTTCATTCTCTCCACCTCCTCCTTGTCTCGGGTGCCTCCTCTTTTTCACCTCATTTCCACCATAGATTCATTCAAATTAAGTGGTTAAATTACCTTGTTTTAATAGGTAAGTAAGGGGGGAAGCTATATTTAGGTTGTTCTCCTTACAACAATGTGCACATGCACTTTTTACGGCCTAGCTAGATCTATGTATGTTCGTGGTGTTGCATATGTTTGTGGTGTTGCATATGTGTTTGTGTTTGGAGGTGTACCGGTATTTGATATGCGATAGTTGCCAATATTTTGCCGGAATGTTGATTCATTTCCGTTTCGGCGAGAATTTTGGCATTAAGCATTCTTTTTGGTCCTATTTTTAGGGAAAGTCATGCCAAATTTTTGTTTGGTTCTAAAATATCGTTTTGCTCTACCCCGCAGGCGACCATGGTCCGCACGATGACCGAAGGCATCGTGAATAGGTTTTTGAGGTCCGCGAAGGCCGAGATGCTTCAAAAGAACGAGACGGAGATAAGATGTCCGTGTCGAAGATGCAAGCTGAAGAGCCTTATTGCGGACCCGGATTCCGGGCAGGTGCGGGACCACCTGCTGTTGCGTGGTTTCATGGATGGCTATCGGTGGCAAGGTGATGAAGATGACTACGAAGTCGTCCATGCGGGCCGGGCAAGAAATGAGGAAGGGCAGCAAGACAACCACCGCGGCTCGGGCGGGCGAGAAGACGAAGAATCCCCAGGAGATGATCACGACTGTGATGCTGTACACAGTCATCATGTAGAAGATGCAGGACATGATGATGAGGAAGATGCCGGAGCAGGCGACGGGCATGATCATGAAGATGATGATGCCGGCGGAGCAGACGACGCTGGACCATCGATGGGCTGGGTGCAGGACCCTCATATTCAAGAGCTGCTTCTCAAGCAGACGGATAACGCAAGAGCTGCCGCCCGAGAGAAAGCCAAGATGGATCAACTTGAGTTAGACGCGGTTACTCCATTGTATGAAGGATGCAGGCCCGAGGATACCCGCCTGAAAGTAACGCTCATGGCCCTGGAGATGAAGGTAAAACACAAAATGACCGACGCATGCTTCGACGAGAACATGTCATTCTGGCACGAACGTCTTCCCAAGGGGAACAAGTGCCCGACCAGTTTGGAGGAGGCGAAGAAAATCGTGTGTCCTCTGGATTTACCGCACGTGAAATACCATGTGTGCATGAACAATTGCATCATTTATCGGGACGAGCACGCGGAGTCTACAATATGTCCGGTGTGCGGTGTCACTCGATACAAGAAGAGGAAGAAAGCTCCTCGAAAAGTGGTGTGGTACTTTCCGATCACTCCTCGTCTGCAGCGGTATTTCGCGGATCCTAAGGTAGCAAAGCTCCTGCGTTGGCACGCGGATAGGGAGGAGAAGAAGCGAGAAGATGACGCAAATGATCCGGAGATAGATAAAAAAGACAAGATGCTGAGTCACCCTAAGGATGCGAGCCAGTGGCAAGCATTGAACTTCGAATACCCAGAATTTGGGAACGATCCAAGGAACATCGTGCTGGGCGCGAGCACCGATGGAGTCAATCCGTTTGGCAGCCAGAGAAGCACACATAGCACCTGGCCTGTGTTTGTGTGGATGTACAACCTTCCCCCCTGGTTGTGCATGAAGAGGAAGTACATTCACATGAGTATGCTAATTGAAGGGCCGAAACAACCAGGGAACGACATCAATCTGTATCTGGGGCTGCTGAAAGAGGAGCTTGACACGCTGTGGAAAACGCCAGCCAATACGTGGGACGCCGCAGAGAAAGAATATTTCCCTATGAGAGCCGCACTGCTCACGACGGTGCACGACTATCTCGGTTACGGATATCTTGCGGGGCAGGTAGTCCACGGATTTTCTGGATGCGTAAGGTGCATGGATGACACAACGTATCGCCAGCTAGATAGAGATCCCGGGTCTTCGAAAACCGTGTTCATGGGACATCGAAGGTGGCTTCGCGACGATGACCCGTGGAGGAAACGCAAGGATCTGTTCGATGGTGAAACCGAACCCCGAAAACGCCCGTGTACGAGGAGCGGCGAGGAAGTAGACAAGCTGTTGAAAAATTGGAAAGACTGCCCACTGCCGGGAAAGAAGCAAAAGGCGCCAGAGCCGGGAAAGAAGCGAAAGGCGCCAGAGCCGCTGCTGAAGGTATGGAAAACGAGGTCTGTTTTCTGGGACTTGCCGTACTGGAAGATCCACCGTGTGCCTCACAGCCTTGATGTCATGCATATCACGAAGAACGTGTGCGAGAGTCTGCTTGGTACCCTGCTCAACATGCCAGAGAGGACCAAAGATGGGCCGAAAGCAAGGGCAGACTTGAAATCAATGGGCATCAGGCAGGAGCTTCACGCTATATATGATGATGATGATGATGATGATGATGATGATGATGATGATGATGATGATGAGGCGAAGCAGGACACAGAAAGTCGTCGCAAAGGCAAAAAGGCCAAGAAGACCGGAAATGACTACCCTCCCGCGTGCTTCACTCTAAGTCAGGAGGAGATCGAGCAGTTTTTCACCTGCCTCCTAGGAGTAAAACTTCCTTACGGTTACGCGGGGAAGATAAGCAGATACCTAGACCCAGCGAAGCAGAAGTTCAGCGGGATGAAGTCTCACGACTGTCACGTGCTGATGACGCAGATACTTCCAGTTGCAATCCGTGGGATCATGGACGCGCACGTCCGTGAAACGCTATTTGGCCTATGCAACTTCTTCGACGTCATCTCTCGGAAGTCGATTGGCGTGAGGCAACTCAGAAGGCTACAGGAAGAGATCGTGGTGATACTATGCGAGCTTGAGATGTACTTCCCGCCCGCATTCTTCGACGTTATGGTGCATCTGCTGGTCCATATAGTGGAGGATATCATCCAACTCGGGCCGACGTTCCTGCACAGCATGATGCCGTTCGAAAGGATGAATGGTGTCATCAAAGGATACGTTCGCAACATGTCACGTCCAGAAGGAAGCATAGCCAGGGGCTTTCTGACCGAAGAGTGCATCTCCTACTGCACGAATTATCTAGGCATCGAGAACCCCGTTGGTCTGCCCGTCAACAGGCACCTCGGCAGGCTCGCTGGATGGGGTCACCGTGAGGGTCGCCGCGAAATGCATGTCGACTTCGAGGGTCGACTCGCCGACTTTGAAAGAGCAAACCTAGTCGCGCTACAACACATAGACGTGGTCGATCCTTGGTTGGTAGAGCACAAAACCTTTATTAAAAAGACGTACAATGACCGAGGCCAACAGAGGACGGACGGAGATACACTCAAAGAGCACAACTCATGTTTCACGCGTTGGTTCAAGCATAAGCTTCTGTCGTACCCTTTACATGAGGATTCTTCCGCGGAAGAACAACTCATATTCGCCTTGTCACAGGGCGCCGAGCACAACCTGATGACCTATGAGGCGTACGATATCAACGGCTACACATTCTACACCGAGGCCAAGGACATGAAGAGCGATGGTTATCAGAACTCCGGGGTAACGATGGAATCCTACACCGGTAACGACAAGGACAGATACTACGGAAGGATCGAGGAGATCTGGGAGCTGAGCTACGCTGGAGAGAAGGTCCCGATGTTCCGTGTCAGATGGGCCAAGAACGTCATAAAAGAAGACCGGTATTTCACCACCATGGTTATACCCGAAGCCAAATCCAAGACCGCGGGCGCAAACGTCACCGCGAAAAATGAGCCATGGGTACTGGCTTCCCAAGTGGACCAATGCTTCTTCATTACCGACCCGCCAAAGCCCAGTCGTGTTGTCGTGAGGAGAGGCAAAAGGAAGATCATCGGAATGGATGGAGTAGCCAATGAGCAAGACTTCGACAAGTACGGCGACCCGAGGATCGAACATGACGACGATGATGAAGTAGCAGCATACACCACAAGAAGAAGCAGGACCACCCTACCTAAAGGACGTCCGTTCCACAGAAGAACTCCATTTGCGAAAAAGAAGGGCAAGAAGATTGTGAACAGATAGCTAGCTAAGATCGATTGTATTTAAATCGTAGCCTTCATTTCTCGATTGTATTTCATGGGTACTTTTTGAACTATCATGAATATTTTTAAATTTCATGGACACTCGATCTCGATCCCCCTCCATCTCGATCGCTATCCCACCTTGCCAGATCCGGCCCCCCTCGCCGCCGAGCACCCCCCAGTCCACCGGCCGCCGCCGCCGACCCCCCGCACCCTCGATTCCCCTACCCAACCGCCGCCGCCGACCCCCCGCACCCCGCGCACCGTCTTATAAAAAAATTAGTATCAAACAGCTTTTTAAATGCTACTGTCTTATAAAAAAATATTACTGTTATTATTTAAACAAGTTTGAACATATTTAAACACAAATAAGTATCAAACAGCTTTTTAAATGCTAAAAAAAATTTGTGGAGCCCACCTCGATCCCCCTCCATCTCGACCGCTATCCCACCTCGCCAGATCCGGTCCCCCTCGGCGCCGAGCACCCCCCAAGTCCACCGGCCGCCGCCGCCGACCCACCGCACCCTCGATTCCCCTACTCAACCGCCGCCGCCGACCCCCCACACCGCGCGCACCGTCTTATAAAAAAAATAAGTATCAAACAGCTTTTTAAATGCTACTGTCTTATAAAAAAATATTACTGTTATTATTTAAACAAGTTTGAACATATTTAAACATAAATAAGTATCAAACAGCTTTTTAAATGATAAAAAAATGTGTGGAGCCTAGGAGTCGAACCCAGGACCTCCTGGTGTGAGAACTGGCTGCTGACCAGTCGAGCTAGTAGAGTGGGCTTGACATGGATAGGTTCTGGTAGTACATAACCTTTTGGCTCGAGTTGAAATAAAAAAAGTACTAATGGCGCACCACGGTGAGGTGCGCCATTAGTATTGTGGCCCGATCCCCCTTCGCCCGATCCCCCCTTCGCCCGATCCCCCCTTCCCTCTCCCCCTCGCCAGTTCTCTCCCTCTCGATCCACCGCCGCCGCCGCCGCTGCCCTCGCCCTCGCCCTCGCCCTCGCCCTCTCCCTCCCTCGCCCTCTCCTCGCCTTCCCTCTCCCTCGCCCCGCCTCCCTCGACGCCACCGTCCCCGCCACCTCGACGCTGCCCCGCCGCCTCGACGCGACCCCGCCGCCCGGACGCCGCCCCGACGCCGCCTCGACGCGACCCCGCCGCCCCGACGCCGCCTCGACGCGACCCCGCCGCCCCGACTCCGCCTCGACGCTGCCCCGCCGCCCCGACGCCGCCTCGACCCCGCCCCGACGCCGCTGCCCCACCTCGACCCCGCCCCGTCCACACCACCGTCGCCGGGGCACCCGTCCTCCCTCCGCGGCCTCTCCGGCTGCTACGAGTGCCGCGCCATCAACGTCGAGCCCGTCTCAAGGTCTGCCGCCTGCCTGCCTAGCTAACCCCTCTGCAATTCTCTGTTTCTTCCATGGGATGACACATGACAGTGCTTTAGTTCATGTACTCCCTGCATAAAGAAATATTAGAATGTTTAGATCGCGTAAAGAAATATAAGAGTATTTAGATCACTAAAGGGGAGTATATAATTAAGGGTCGGTTCTCTTTGGGCTAGATCATGTCAAGAAATATGAGAATGTTTAGATCACTAAAGGAGGGAGTATATATTAAGGGTCAGTTCTCTTTGGGCCTCTGGATGGATATAAGTTGGGTAGAGCCAGTTCTTTCAGGGTTATTGGGTGATTGTCAAAATAAACTTAACTACTTTTTCTGTTTTATTTACTCTGCATATTAGTTTGACCTAAGTCAAATTTTATGAAGCTTCGCCATTAGTCTTCGATATTTTTGTGGGATTATATAGAATTTTTGCAAAACATATATAGGAGATCAACATTATATATGCATGTGGTGAAGATTTTTCTGGTGCAAATCATGTAATAAAGAACTGAAAGGGAGTCAGTTAGTATGGCCACCTAAAGTTCGGTCCAGGATGGACGAAGCTCCAAAAGTTTGAATTTGAGATCGAGGGAGAACTTCTGGGGTTCTGTTGTGGGTTATGATTCCTCGTACAACGCTCACAACCTGAATAGATATGATTTTCTGTTGTGAGAAGTTGAAGGATTTGAGGTTGGCTCCTGTTGAAACTTGGCTAGAGATACAACTTTGTTTTGTCATTGGGAAGTGTAAAGCATTGGAGAAGATTTATTGTTGATGCTCACACCTCCAGAATATTTAGTTAAAACCTTCTGCTGAACTCATTAAGTTGTTGACTGCGCATTATGGAGAAAATTGTATTTCTGCAACCAGATTCAGCTACTGTCGTTACAACACTGTCTTTTGAGTAAATTGAGACTCCACATCATCACTGACATCGCAGGGCCATTTCTGTCAGATCCGTTGTCGAACTCCTCTAACTTGGAAACTTGGGTTATGTGTTACTCTTTCTTCTGAAGTTGTGCTTCTGTGTTATAAATCTCTGAAGTTGTGGTTCTGCAAAAATCGTGCCGCTGAAGTTGTTTGTTAGTGCTTCAAGTTATTTATCTTCTTTTAGGTTATTTATCACTTGTGTTATTATTATACATCTTGTGCTCATCTTGTTTAGCTTAGGTTGTTGGTACACTTAGTTTTTGGGCCTCAACATATTTACCATTTGTGTTTGAAAACTAAACGAGTAGTTTGTTTATACATTTCTTCAAACCAAACCCTTAATTGTTTTATAACACCTATGTTCCTTCTCTATGAGACATCTGGGTCATTTCACCAAAGCACTCTTCAGCATGGGCCGTGCCGCAGTCTACATATGTATAATAATAACACAAGTGAACATATGCATGAACAGGATATATATCTTTAACAGGATATATATCTTTACCAGTTAAAATTTTGATCAAGTAAACTCAATATTTCTGGGACAGTTAGAGTATCCATCGATCATATTTGAACCTAATACCAATTCATTCATCTCCATACCACTGCAGACACAACAGAACAGAGGCACTTCATCACCCACGGCTGAGAAAGCAAGGTAGAATCACCACTGCATACATACTATTTCTCTTTTTTTCTGTTCTTTTCAGATCAATATTGTTGTGATCTTTCATGTCTTTTATAACAGGGAAAATGGTTGTATATGATAGACATCGAACCGTTTCTGTAAACTGAGTACTAACTGAGTTCCCTAAAAAAAGAACCTTAGTACTAACTGAAATATGATGGAACAGAAAATACAATGAAATCAATACGGAACATGCTAGATAAATATTGCCATGAAACCAGATGACACTGATAATTTTAGTGGAAAACAAAGGACTCTTCTGTTATTTTTAGTGAAAAGTTGGTCCACCGACCACTCACATATCCAATTTCCATGATCCTCAACGGAAGTCAGAAACACAACATATCCATGGACTTCTCATTGTTCAAAATCTTCTCTTAGGATTAACCACAACAGCATATCGGGGGTTCAGGAATCAAAATATCAGTTACATCAAGAGTTAGCAATGACCAAACTGGCATGTAACAGAGACACTATAAAAGATAGCCAACATCCAGTTAGCCCTAGTACTTGGTGTTTGTAGAAAACCAGGAGTGTCAATGGGACTAGAATTCACTTGTTCTTATATGGGTTTGTAAAACTTGTTCATGTACTGAACTACTAATGCCTTGTGATGCTCTGAATTACTTGTGATGCCTCTGAATTACTTGTGATCACATTGAGAAAGACTTGTAAAGATGATGATCATCTTTAACAGAAAACAATTTGTGATGATTTTGCTAGTTTGCTGGGTTTTGTCTCCGACCATCGTGTCGTGATGATTTTGCAGGTACCCCGAGAGGCCCTTGAGTTTGCCGGAATGTCGATTAACTTCCGTTCCGGCAAATTCGGGTACTCCATATGTCCTATTTTCAGCAAAGGTCATGCTGAAATTTTCCGTGAATTTTAGCATGACTTTGCTAAAAATAGGACATATGGGGTACTTGTGACTAATGCATGGGCCGGGGTATCTTAGTAGTTAATTAAGTAGGATCAAGTGCCCCGGCGTACTTGTGACTAATGCATGGCTTTTAGGGTGCCTCGGTGTCGATAAAAACCGAAATGATGAAAAGTTAGGCTTTTAGGGTGCCTTGGCGTCGAAAAACCCTCAATGATAAAAGCTTAGATTTTAGGATGCCTCGGTGTCGACAAACCCTAAATGATGAGACCATGATCTTGTTCCTTGACAATAACCAACTTTTTGACCAAACTTTGTTTCTATTTAGAGAGAAACATGGCCCACAACGATGAGGCCGGGGGTTCGGGCGGCAAGGCATTCTGGGAGCTGTCCCAGGAGATGGAGGAACAACCTCACTTGTATGAGGCCGCCGCCTTCCCCACCGATCCTGAGACCACGGATGGTGCCGCCGAGGATGACCACACTGATGCCACCACTGATGGTGCCGCCGAGGATGCCACCACTGATGATGGCGGCGCACGCACAGATAGCAGCCAGCCGAAGAGGCAACGGAAGGACCGGCGCCCGATCGTGCTCCGCACCCTCAAGGAGGAAGTTACTGAAGTGGACTCCAACGGGAATCCAACGGCGCCCGAACGAATAGTCAAGGGGTACTCGCTTCAGCTCGGGTGCATTGTCCGGAGCACCGTCTCGATCAACACCGAGAACCTGAGGCATCCTGACCGGGGGAATTTGCGCCACCTCCTCTTCACGAAGCTGCACGAACGATACAAGTTCCCCGCTGAATTCGAAAACACAAGCCTCAAAGGGAATAAAGTGAACAATGCTGCCCTCACGAAGATGAGCAAGGCCCTGTCTACTTGGAAAAGCAATGTGAAGAGAATGATCGAGAAAGGTGAGAGTTATGAGAAGATCAAGGAGAAAAATCCTTCGATCACCGAAGATGACTACAACGACTTCAAGATCAATTGCTCGAGCACCGCAAGCTCCCAATCAAGTGAGTGGGGGAAACAAATGCGGGAGCTGAACATAGGGGAACACACACTCGGTCCCGGCGGTTACAGAGTGGCGGAGCCTATATGGGACAAGGAGGAGGCGGACCGTGCCGAGCAAGGCCTACCGCCCCTCTTCGATAAATACGGTGACAAGCAGACCAGGAACTTTGTCAGGGCCCGGTACAAGAAGGACCCGAAAACAAAGGAGCTTACCACGGATCCGAAGACCAGGCGGCTTGAGCTTGTTCTGGTAAGGAATACACCCCCGCGTAATTAGCTCCATATGGTTGCATTCTAATTAATGAAGCCGAATTTCTAAATGGTTCACATTCCTTCCGCAGGCGACTGAAAGCAGTAGCGCGGGGTCGACTCAGAGCAACCCTTGGGACACCACTCTAAATAGGGGGTTGAATATAATGAAGAACAAGGATAAGCTCAGTAAGCCGACGTCAGCTGGTCGTGTGGCCGGCAAAGGCTTGTCGACAAAATGGGGGTCATACTATACCGCTGGTGTGCGGAAGGAGAAAAAGACCAGCTCGGAAAGCCAGGCGCGAGAGGTTCAAGAACTCAAGGCACAGGTGGCGCGGATTCCGGAGATTGTCCAAGAGCAAGTGGAACAACGACTCGGAGCGACGATCACCGCCCTTGTGCCTACCTTGATCTCGGGGTTGAGTGCGTGGATTGCGGGCGGCCAACAGGGGCCGCCCCCGATTCCTAGCTTCACGGCCAGCAACTCGCATAATGCGATGGCGGGGCCATTGGTGCCTCCGGCGGAGGCGGCATTGGTGTCTCCGACGCCGGCACGGGAGCTTAATGCACCCGGGTGTACGCCGGCCGGCACCTCTTCAGCAAGCGGCCGCTCCGTCAACTGCACGCCCGCCGTTGGCGGTGCCTCGACATTAGCCGAGCTCGACGCCATCATCACGGTAACTAATTAAGCCTCTCTCGGCCGAGGACTTCATCTCCTTGCCTTTGACTGGGCATCCCTGACGCCCTACATGTTTTCGCAGGGCGCCGCCGACGTTCCGTGCACTCTCCTCCACTTCGTGAACAACGAGTTGGTCGATGTCGCCAAGGGCAAAATCGTTCAACCGGGCAACCCCTTGTTCCACGGTACCCAGATGCCACCCAACTTGTTTAGGGTTCAACTGGTTCGGGTGCTGCCAGGCTGCGACGACTTGTTACCTCCGATTCGACCCGTCGGGGCCGACGATGATGACGTGATGACCCTCAGCGCCTGCCTGAGCTGGCCCCTGCTTTGGCCGAAGAGCCAGATTCGTTTGGGGGCGGGGGACACCACCCCAAAGACAACACCGCCAGTCGTGCCGGCGCCAAGTCGGCCCCATGGCAAGACCGCCGTAACGGTGCCGGACATCCCTATGCCACTGGATCCAAACATGCATATGGCACAGGATCAGAACGACGACGACGACGACGATGATACATTTGGCAACGTCGATCAGTACTTTGCCGAGCATGGGTACGATGGCGACTTCATGGGGCCTCCTTCTCAAGAACCAAACCCAACAAAAGACGTGTGCGATCTAGCTCGTACCGCGGAGAAGCCAAGTTGCAACAGGCGCCGTCTGGCGTTCAGCTCTCAGGAGACGCCTCCAGCTGCCGACTTCACCGAGCCTCAGATAGGCGAGGTGCGAAATATTATCAGCCCCAACACACTCAAGAAGGCGGTCTGTGAGCAGAACTCGGTCCCATTACAGGAGAAGAAGAAGGCACGCAAAAGAAAGACTAAGAAGGGTGCGAGCCAGCCGGCACCGAGTACGATCCGTGCTCAGGACGGGCCACCTTCACCGCAGGATATCTCGAGGAGGGTGCATGTGGCGGGTAGGGCGATGCTACCACCAAATATGCTCAATGCTGCAACCGGTGCTATGCGGAGTCTGCACGACAGTGTTCTTTCTTTGGAGAAGCGGCGTCTCAGAGAGAAGGATGTGGCATACCCGGTTTTCGTGGCCAAGGTGCCAGAGGGCAAGGGCTTTGTGGATGGCGACATCGGGGGTACGATCGTCCTGCGGTTTGATGACATCTTTGCTATGTTTAACCTTCATCCGCTGCACTACACCTTCGTTCGGCTATTTTCGCTGAGTATGGAGATGCGGATCATTCGCGACAAGACCCCGGACATCGTGATAGTCGACCCCTTCTACATGCGTGCCAAGATCTTGGGCAGCGCTGGGGACCGGCAAGTCGCGAGTTCTTACCTCGAAGGCGTCATTCTGGCAAACCAAGATAAGGATAACTTCCTCGTGCCTTACTTTCCCGAGTAAGTCCTCCCCTCAACCGGCCCGTAACATATGAATTCTTACTTTTCGATCGTTTTTCTTTTAACATTCCGTGTTTTCTGCAGTGACACACGTTGCACGCTCATCCTCCTAAGCCCCAAATATTCCATGGCCACGTATTTCGACCCGGACCGTCAGTCGAACGTAGACTACACAAATGTCAAGAAGGTTCTTGATGATGTTCTCCCCGGCTACGCCCAATCTGGAGGCACCTTCACCAGGCCTATTCGTAAGTACGGCAAGCACGTGTTCTCCCACAATACGACGTTCTGCTGCGTCAAGCAGCCGCCTGGCGGTCAGAAGGGTGCCTACTACGCCATCCATCACATGCGGGCGATCGTACGGGACCATCATCAACTTCTGCTACCGAGTAAACTCCAAGATTGGGCCGCGAGCGTGTCGGCAATCCAGGACGCGGACCTCCGACAAGAATTCTTTCGCATCCAGTCGGAGTTTGCGGAAATCATCCATCAAGATGTCCTTCGTACCTCGGGGCAGTTCTACCTCAGAAATCAACCGTCCAACAGTGACATCGACACAATGCTACAAATGCAGGATGACAACGCCCGTTCTTTCATGACTCCCACGATAGACGGCGGCTTCATCCACGCTCCGGTCCCTTGAGTCGAGTTGTCTAGTTCTGAAACATCGATTGGCTCATGTTGTAATTAAACTTTAATGAACTTGTAGTATGTCTCTTTGGTTTCGAGAGTCGTTCAACTTAGATGTAATCGATGCTATTAATGTCTTGCTTTTCTCTTCCGATCGTTCTGTTGCATAATTATATATTGCTTATGTATTGTCTGTGAATTGGTACTAACGTTTCGTTTGGCTAGTGCATAGCGATGCCGACGTATGTCGTGTACAAGGGTAAGGTTCCCGGAGTCTACGATGACTGGGAGGAGTGTCGGAGACAGGTTCACCGATTCAGCGGTAACAGTTACAAAGGGTACACCACTAGGGCCGAGGCCGAATCTAGATACGCCCGCTATCTAGCGGGAGAGGGGAGGGAGCGTTGGAGGAACCGGATGAAGACGAGTTTCATCGTGATGATGCTCATCGTGATGACCGCAGCTCTCTTCTATGTGATGGTAGTTTAGATGATCGATATCGACTTGTAATGCGAAGACAAACTCGCTACTCGCGGTCTCGAGACTTGTAATATAATGTTCTATCTTTGTTCGGTCTTTTTAATTCGGAGACTAATATGATGAATTGTATTCGGAGACTAATATGATGAATTGTATTCAAAGACTAATCTTCTATTGTATTTGATGAATCTATTGTTGATGTGTGCTGTCTATATTTTGTCAAATTATACATTTTGTAACCTGTGCAAAAAACAGAAAATAAAAAAATAAAAAAAACCTAATATTCATACTAATGGCGCATCACATGACAGTGCGCCATTAGTATGACAGTGCATACTAATGGCGCATCACCGGGTAGTGCGCCATTAGTATGCTGCGGTTACTAATGGCGCATCCAGAGGTGGTGCGCCATTAGTATGCCAAAGCACCTGGGTATACATGCCCCTGGGAGGCATACTAATGGCGCACCCTCGCATATACTAATGGCGCACCAGGTGGTGCGCCATTAGTATACCAGATACTAATGGCGCACCAGGTGGTGCGCCATTAGTAAAAATTACTAATGGCGTGCTATCAATGGCGCACCAGTGATGCGCCATTAATGGCCATATTAGGTGCGCCATTAGTAGTGGTATTTCTAGTAGTGTAGTGAAGGATGGACCGCCAGAGGGCAAGGCGCATCGCTACCCCGAGAAATATTATGATGGCGTTATGAAAGGCGCTCATCTCTTGGCCGATGAATGTACCAAGGACGTAATCTTTGAGTGAATGTACTCATGTCGTCTTTGTAATATGAAAACTAGTTCGTTTGCGCTATATGGCACTTTGTTGATTTAAAATATTACCTTCTGTGCGGCTGTTTATAAATTTCTGAAAGTAGGCTAGTCGTCGGCTTCCGCCCCCACGTAACTAGTACTAGGGTGTTCGTGGAAAACCCAAACACTCGTTATCCAAATTTTTGGTCCTTGAAGGAGGTGTTCGGCACAGCGAACAAGGCAATCGGATATGCGGCTTTATAACTCTCACTTAGCCATAGAACTCTACAATTTTAAATTTCGGCGAAGCCCCTAGAATTCAGAAAACCGAATTGGGGCACTATACATGCCTAGATCGTACAAGGCTGATTCCTTGCCTGAAGCGGAAAAAATCTTTAAGGATTTAAGACCTCTCGAACAGCGACCAGCTCTCGCCGCATCATGACAGACAGTTTTCGGCTTTCTCTACTGAGGTGCTCGTCCGGAAGAACCGGGACACAATCGCAGTAGTTCTCCCTGCGCTACCTTAGCCGATATAACGGAACATAAGGTACCAAAAGAAGGGAGCCGGGAAAAACCAACTATTGACCCAAGACATGATTCGGAGCTGATGCATATAATGCTATAAGTTCGGGGCGCCGCACTGTCGAAAGTGTTCGGACTTATCTCGCCGTATTATGGGGCACCATAAGAAGCCCCTAGCAAACTGAACGTACCAAAGTGTACGGGTTCAATATTAAATAAACATTTATAGGAAAAATGTGAAGATAGGAATAATAAGCTGACGCTATATATTGCTTCCCATTGTTAAATAATATGTCCAAGCGTATGCGTACAATTAATGCGTTAAGCAGAAGCAAATAGGACTATTTGACATGTCCTATCCAAGGGCGGGCCACATGCGGGTATGCAAAACAAGTATAACGATCATTGACAGATACCACCTGGGTATTCCCTTTGTGCGCAAAGCCTTTTGCCTCCTTGGTTTTCCCTCCTGTGATAAGTCCAATGATCCGGCTCTCTAAAGAGGCTGCCCGAAAGTAGGGTCCTGAAAGAGAAAGAAGGTTATTAAAGTATGTTGCGGTTGAACCGCACTGTTGACCGCATCACTGTTGCGCCTCCGCCTATGCCCATGGTATTTTGAGTGCGTAATTGTGTACGCGCGGCACAAATGCTGTCTGAATGGAGCTAGGGCAGAGGCCGGACTGCTAGTAATGCTCTTGGCGTGCTTGGCGATCCTGTTGGAAAGTACTCTGGACTCGCTTGACGGAGCTCGGGGTTGTTGTCGCCGAATTGGCGGTCTGCCGGAGAAGGCTGCTTTGTACTTCTGCCACGAGGGTCGCAATGTGCTTTTCTGTACGGTGAGAGCGGTCTGTGTTTCCATTGACTGTTATAACCCCGCGAGGTCATGGCATCTTGAGCTTGAGGTATGCATACTGTGGTACCGCATTGAATCGAGCGAATGCGGTTCGTCCGAGCAGTGCATGATAGCCACTACGGAAAGGGACGATATCAAAGATTAACTCCTCCTTCGGAAGTTATCCGGGGATCCGAAGACCACTTCTAGTGTTATGGAGCCCGTACAACAGGCCTCTACTCCTGGAATTACACCTTTGAAGGTGGTTTTGGTGGGCTTGATCCTCGAAGGATCAATGCCCATTTTGCGCACTATGTCCTGGTAAAGTAGGTTCAGGCTACTGCCACCATCCATAAGGACTCGTGTAAGGTGGAATCCGTCGATGATTGGGTCAAGGACCAATGCGGTTGAACCGCCATGACGGATGCTGGTAGGGTGGTCCCTACGATCAAAAGTGATCGGACAGGCTGACCATGGGTTGAACTTTCGGGCGACTGGCTCCATCGCATAGACGTCCCTTAGTGCTCGCTTTCGTTCCCGTTTGGGAATGTGGGTGGCATAGATCATGTTTACCATTTTCACCTAAGGAGGAAATTTCTTCTGTCCCCCAGTGTTCGGACGCCAGGGCTCCTCGTCATCGTTGTTGTGCAGCCCCTTGTCCTTATTTTCGGCATTTATCTTGCCGGCCTCGTCTTCGGAGGGGGGCATGTAGTTGTCCTCCTCCAAGTATCCATCCGTCGCCTGTTTGTCTGGGCTAACCTGCCCATCTTCCTGTTCGGCCTGCTCGAAGGCAGGCTGATCAGGATTGTATTCATCTTCGGCACCATCCTGATTATTTTCTTCTCTGTGACGGTATTGCTGTGGCGGGGCTTGGAGCAGCGCCGATGACGCCCATGCTTTGATTTCTTCCTTGAGGGGTTATCCTCCATTTCCTCGTCGCCATTGGCTTCTTTGGGAGTGTCCACCATATATATATCATACGAGGAGGTGGCTGTCCAGCGCCCCGTGGGCGGTGGTTCCTGTTCTTCTCCTGCATCTTCGTCCACACCGTCGATGTCTTCAGAGTCGAAGTCGAGCACGTCGATCAAATCATTGACAGTGGCAATGAAGTGGGTGGTGGGTGGGCAATGAACTCGTTGCCGGCTTCCCACTCGAGCCGGACATAGTTCGGCCAAGAGTCTCCTGACAAAGAGAGAGACTTTAATGAATTCAACATGTCGCCAAAGGGCGAGTGCTGGAAGATATCCGCAGCGGTGAACTCCATTATCGGAGCCCAACCAGATTCGGCGAGCTCGGGGGCGCGCGGTCTGGAACCTACAGCCGGACGGAAGTCTGGGGGTCCGGTGACACAGACTTCCTTGGGGGAGGAGTCCGTGTTCGGCTCTACCGCCGATGAGTATGCGGCCTCCGGGGCGGGGTCCATCCACCCGTCATTGGACGACACGATCTGCCCCAGATTTAGGTCCGGAGCTCTTGCAGGTGCGATATCCCAAGTATTGTCTGGCAGCAGGTCTAAGCCGTGCTCGTCGTGACTGTTCGGCGCTCCTGGCGTAGGCCCGAATCCGTTGAAGATCAAGTCTTCGCAGATATCAGCCATGTAATTCAAGTTTCCGAACCTGACCTAATGGCCAGGGGCGTAGCTGTCGATCTGCTCCAGATGGCCAAGCGAATTGGCCTGCAGTGCGAAGCCGCTCAACACGAAGATCTGTCCGGGGAGGAAAGTCTCACCCTGGACCGCGTTGTTGTTGATGATTGAAGTAGTCATCGAGCCTTGCAGCGACGACACAGAGGAACTCTCAATGAAAGCACCAATGTCGGTGTCAAAACCAGCGGATCTCGGGTAGGGGGTCCCAAACTGTGCGTCTAAGGCTAATGGTAACAAGAGGCAGGGGACACGATGTTTTACCCAGGTTCGGGCCCTCTCGATGGAGGTAATACCCTACTTCCTGCTTGATTGATCTTGATGATATGAGTATTACAAGAGTTGATCTACCACGAGATCGTAGAGGCTAAACCCTAGAAGCTAGCCTATGATTCTGATTATTGTGTCCCTACGGACTAAACCCTCCGGTTTATATAGACACCGGAGGGGGCTAGGGTTATACAGAGTCAGTTACAAAGAAGGAGATCTAACATCCGGATCGCCAAGCTTGTCTTCCACGCAAAGGAGAGTCCCATCCGGACACGGGACGAAGTCTTGAGTCTTGTATCTTCACGGTCCAAAAGTCCGGCCAAAGTATATACTCCGGCTGTCCGGATACCCCCTTATCAAGGACTCCCTCACCAACCACCATCTTGAAACCTTCAAATGGATCAGGAATTACACCCAAGGTCTCCAGTTTAGGCGCAGAGACCACAGTTATTTGCGAAGGTGCATAACGATAATCAAGGAGCAGCCTTTGGAGTGAAGGGGCGTCTTTGATGATGAGCTCCTCTCCTTTAAAGCAAATTCCAATGCTTACAAGGTGAGGCGACTTTATTTGGAGACAAGGATACGGGTTTCTTTTCCAAAAAGAAGCAGCAAGCGCTCCAGGGTAGGGCAGTAGGAGTGGATGATGCTGTGTAGTGAGGCCTCCGACAGATCGACCACCACAAGCGCGAGTTATTTTAGAAGTGGGAGTCGAAGCATTTGTACCAGATTGTCTAGTACATGACACCGGGACGGGGTGGTGGTGTGGAGAGAGGAGGAAAACCATGAGATGGACACTGGTGGTGAGGGCACAGCTACAATGCTTGGTGGACAACTATTTGCATGGTAATGGTAGAACTCAAGACGTTGGAGTTTTTCGAATTGACGGTATGTCAGCCAGGCGTTCACCGTGAAGGGTATGTGCAGTAGGCAGCATGCTGGGATGCATATGCGTTGAACGGAGCCCAGGTGGGAGCAAATGATGGCTCGGTGGAGTTCAAAATCATGAATGACATATAGCTGGCGACAATCGAGATTAAGAGGTGCGGCGCGCTACAGAGTGCGCCACCAAGATGCGAGGACCTGTGTGCGGCAGCCATCCTTGGTGGGGAGAAGGAAGATGATCTCCCCAAGGATGGCGTCCAAGAGATCGCTGATGCGGTCCACCCAATATTCTACGGGTTCCTCAGATTCAGGGGGGCGAGGCCGCTTCTGCCTGCGCTATCGGGTGAAGGATCTACAGCCGGTGGTGCCACTGGCCGGAGCCTCATCTGTGTACGTAGAAATCTGGAAGGAAAGAAGGCAGAAACATACATGTAGGACATTTAAAATCAATCCTCAAGATTTGGAAGAAAAAAAGGGCACAAACATATATGTAGGACATTCAAAATCAATTCTCAAGATCTGGCTACTAATTATTAGCACGCACGCTAACCCTAGTCGGATTATTAGCAAACAAATCATTTGTACATAACAAACAATTAATCACTAACCATATATACCATTCAAACAATCAATACACTACACGAATCTAACAAATCTAACTCTGATTTCATGGACTGGGTGAACATAACCAAGGGTTTCTGTTCCCAACAAGGGGGGGGGGGAACTAACCGGTTTTCCGTCGGAGTCGGGGTCGTTGCCGGAGTAGCTGTGAACCTCCGGCTCCAGCTGGGGAGGGACGACGACGGCGACGAAGTCAAGGTCGCATTGCTGCCCGCGAGATCTCGTCGGCGGTGACGACAACCTCTGTGCCCAGCTTTCACGCGTTGCGCAGGTGCTTCACCAGCCCCAGCGTCGCCACTCCCACCGTTGGTGCGCTAAGGCAAAATCCTAAGACACTCCATGCGGTGGTGACAAATGTGGACGGAGTGTGCGGCCGCGCATCAGGCGCGCCATTAATATGGAGTTGTGGGAGCAAGGTGGGCGGTGGTCAAAGGGCTGGCTCGCCTCTCGGTGAGCCTGCGCAGCGGACTGCTGGCACGCCTACCGTCATTTCACACAGCTAGTAGCATGCCCAATGGTGAGTGCGTAGCGAACACGCGCATGCCTCGGCCTCCCCGTCTGCCTGCTAGCATGCGTCTCATCAACTCACACATGCTCGTACGGCACATGGGACGCATGTGCGGTACGTATTATATTGATTTTTCATTTTTGATGATTAATTATGCCGCTTTATTGCTTAGCCGAAGCACTGCGCTTACATTTTGTTGGTCTAAAGCACAAGGTTCGAATAAAGAGTTCATTTATGATATTGGTTGATAATTGTTTATAATTTCCTGTATGTAAGAAGATTATATCAAAACTTGTCTCAAATTTGAAAAAAACAATAATATAATAGTATATTGGTGTCCATATGACACCACGACCAGTTTCATGAATTTCAACTTAGTTTTGGATTTATTGGATTTTAAAATCAAGATTCTAGATGTTAGAAATTTCTTCATCGGGACTAAACATGCACCCAGGGACACGTACACATATGATTTTGCAATCCATTTTTGTGCATTGTCACGGGTCTCATATAGATCAAATTTGATTTTGCACATTTAAATCCCTAGGAAATCAATCAATGTATAAAAAACAGATAGATGTTATGTATTTTTTAATTTTTCAACACTAAACTCCTTTGGTCGCATGTACGCTGCAGAAAAAGTTTGACATGCATCTTTGGGCCACATGCACGCGGTGGTCCTAGGACACTCACTCGCATGGGCCCGTGAGGTTGCCGTCAAGCACTATGACATGCGATGAGAGAGGTTAATTTGACCAACAAGGATGGTCATTTTTTGGTTTTTGTTATACGTACAGTAGGAGTATATATATAGTACGCGTTGAAGAGGGTGGCCGGGGGCAATACTATGCTCATATAGGACACTCACTCGCGTGCGATGCTTCCATCTATGGGCCCGCGAGGTTTTCCTCCATAACTTTGACCTAGCAAGGAGGTTTCTTTTTGGGTTGTGTTGCGGTAGGAGTATATAGTATGCATCGAAGAGGGGAGGAGGGGGGCAGGGCAGCACATATATACGACACACATGTCATGAATCGATCTTGCTCCGTGTGGGGACTTTCCAGTTCCCGAGGCAGGTACCGCAAAAATTTGTGCATATTGGGTATTAAAAACATCACCAACACATTGGGCCACGTGCGGATGATGGTTGTCACTCGTTCGCCTGTGACTCTTCCCTCCATGGGCCCGCAAGGTCATCATCCCTCTAATATATGACACAACGAGAAAGGTAATTTGACGAACAAGGAGGATTGTTTTCAGGTTGTGTTACAGTACGTAGGAGTATAATTACGTGTCGAAGAGGCGAGGGGGGCAACATATATATACTACGTGCCATGAACCTCGGTTCGTGTGGGGGACTTAAAGGTTTTCGAGGCAGGTGCCACATCAAAGTTCTGCATATATATTAGGTATTCAAACATCACAACCACACATCTCCATACATGTGTTTGGCCCACAAGCAAGCGATGGCGGTTGTCCTCTAGCATTATCTCATGGGGTTATTAGCGAGATGCTTTGTTCATCTCTGTGTGCCCGCTTGGTCAATCACTTCGACCGACAGCGATGGAGGTTTATTTGACTTATAATTAGGAGGGATTAAATTTTGGTTCGTCTTATACGGTTTGGTACATGTAGCTATATAGTTCGCGCGCATGTGTACGCACGAATCCCTCCCACCGAGTCGAAGTGCGGAGGGGGGGGGGGCGCACATGACGCATCATGAACCAGATCTGTGTGGGGATTGTGCGTTTTTCTACGCATGCTTACGCCACATCAAAATGTTGTGCTTTTGGTATTCAAACATATATGCATGCATCACGCATGTCCATACATATGTTTGGGGCACATATATACATGCAGTGGTTGTCTTTGGACACTCTTCCTCGCTTGGTTATCATCGACGGCCTATATATTCGTGGGCCCGCATGGACGTCCATCACTTCGATCAACAACGCGAGAGAGGTTACTAGGGTGGATTCTTCTTCCCTTGGTTCGCGTTACCGTATAGTCGTATGTTGATCATGGTGAGATTCGAGACCTATGTTCGATGTATATATATGACAAAGTTTCCTACAAGCAGTGGTAGTTACCACCACTTGCGTTTTGTATGTTGTATGTAGTATTTGTCGAAACCGAGAGTATGTACGTGTAGTATGTAGTATATAATAATGATTAGGTAGTATATACACAAATTTTTAGATAGTACGTACCATTTTTTGAGTATGCTCTTTTTTACGTATAAATATGTACGTATTTCACAAATATAACAAAAACTATGAGCTTATGTGCAATTTTTTCATGTAATTTGTTTTGAAATATCTTAGATATAGTATATGAACATATTTAAAATAATAAAATAGTATATATAGTATCACATGCTAGTATATGAGACATGTGGGGAAACTACCACCGAGTGATAGGATATATATATATAAAGTCTATTTAGGTCCCAGGGTGAAGAATAACTTATTCCTCACCCTGGACGATCAACCGAGTCAGACCTTGCGTGTCCCACAAAGCCACCATTATGCCGATTGAAAAAAGAAGCCCACAATCCCTCGCAGTAAGATTACAACGGGGTCGAGGTATTTTTACGACTCTGCACGCGTGTCCCACCTCCCCGTCCTTTTCTAATCTATATTCTGGACGGTTTTCTTTTGGGGTGAAAAAAGAAGCTGCGAACGATTTCGAGAGTAGCGACGGCGAACGGCGGCGTGGTGCTCAGTGGGGTGGCTTGAAGGAAAGTCATCGGTTGGCTGGCTGGGGGGCAGTGTGCTGCTCGGTGGGGTGATACGTAGCTGGTGGGCTCGACGTTGTGTTGGTCGCTGGGAAGGTGGGGCGGCGTGATGTCCGGCGGCTCCTAGGTCTTTGGCAGCGCAGTGGTTGTTATCGCAGTGAAACTAGATGGGATGGTTGTGCATGGTCTGCTTCGTGACAGCATTGTTTTGTGTTCTGATTGAATTTTGGTTGGGTGTGTGAGCGCACGTGAGGAGTGAGCATCTCCAATTCTAATAATTTCTTCCAAATTTCCATTAGGAAGGGTTCAGTTAATTACCAGATTTGTCGTGATGTGATTGTTACCTTGGAGTTGATGATGTTTTTCAATTTGCAAGCGTTCATATGACCAACAAAGCCAGAGTTTTGGGGGACAAGGAGAAAACAACGAAGGGAGGGGATTGACACCTATGCTTCTGGAACATTTTTTTGATTTGATGGTTGTTAGTGTGTGTGCTGGGAGGTCCATGAAGTTCTTCTCAGCAGCAGAGATGCCTCTCAATTTGGCTACAAGATCCAGGCAGATTGCTTGATCACTGACTGCAGGATTCATGCCTCTTCTAGCCAGAACTTCAGTCAGGTGCAAACTTAAACAATAGAAAGGTAAAGAAACATCAAGCATGACATTGACCTGATATGGTCCAGATTGTGTGCAGGTTTTGATCAAGTTCTACCCTGGATGTCGTTCCATGGTTATTAAATGTGTTTTATTACAAGCGAGTTTTCAGTATTACCCGCATGGTTATTTTGCATTTTGAGGAGCTTGAAGAAAATGTACTTCTTTCTTATGTGCATATACCTCTCAGATTTTTTAATGAGAACTGAAAGATTCTGCCTTCAGTTTGATCATCATAATAATACTACTTGTCCTATACAGATAAAAGAAATCTAACGTATATCAGTACTTGTAGTATTTATCTTGAGTATTACTTTTCTTTTCAATTAGGAAATTTGGTACTTAATTGCCTTGTTTTCTGGCAGGGTTGGTGTGTTCAGAATATCTTTTTCCTACAGAATGCTGTGACTTAGGGAAATTTTAATAGTAAGTCCCACAATTTTGTTTTCTTACTCCAATTATCTGTGTTCTGATTTCTTGTTTGAAACTGATGGGAGTCCATATTCCTAAGGCTTCACCATCCAGTGAAGAATGGATGCATCAACTCTCATCTCATTCAAGCAAATGAGGAACTGTCCCGTCCCTGTTTAATTTTCCATTTTATGTACTATATATTCATGTATTGCCTTACAAATTTTAAATTAGGATACTTTTTCCAACTTCAAAATACATACTCTATGCAGCTAAACATTAGTCCAAATGACGAACATGCATGTGGCTTTTTTTTCCAACACTATAAAAACACGGCATTACCTTCTGTTTGTTCAACAATAGCTTCATAATTGCGTAGCTCCTAAAATAAGTCTGTAGAACAAGAACAGTGATCTACAAAATGACACCCCTGCTGAACCACCACCCGTAGATGCGGGTGGTACGGTAAGGCATAAATCATCTATTACTGAAACAAGATTTCTATTTGTCCAATTTCTAGTTTATATTAGAGCTTGCAGATTTAATATTTACTTTTTTGAAACAAATATAATTTTCTCTTCCTTGGGTTTTGCTTCAGATTCTTATGTACCGTGACGTGTTGGTTTTGCTCATCTTTTTAACCCATTCTTTATATCTTGGAGAGCTAGCTATCCAAATATGATTAATATCTTCTTCCGGGGGGATTTCTTCGCACTGTCGTAGACAAGTGTTTATTTAGTTCATTGTCATATTTATTTAGTTCCTTGTCATATGTGGCTAATGGATTATTTAGAGTACCTTTCATACTAATGTTCCTCTTTCAGCTCACAGTTTTCCTTGCTTACATTTTGTCATGCATCTCCGACAAAGAAATAGGACAGAGGAATCACGAGGACCTGCAATGATATGTGTATATATGTAATAGTTGCCCAGGCTCTGCAACTTTTTCAGTAACTAGATGACCCGTTGCGCCAATGGTGCAAAGGCCGAGTGTAAGCCAAGTATTGTAAGAGTGTGCATTAAAATATTTCATGATGATACATGTTTTCTAAGATGAAAAAAACTGATCCAAACCAAGAGTTACCTGCAAATTTTTTAAAATAGTTTGACACCTCTAAGTCATACTCCATGCTATGTGTTATTTACAAACTCTTGTGAAAGATTAATGAGTTTCAGAATTTCATATCACCGGCTTACAGTTCAAAACCAAATCTGGAAAAGGGCAGTCAAATACTCCTTAAAAGTCTTGGACATTTTCACAAAGTTATATTATATAAGTAGTAGTATATGTGAATTTCCAAGATATTTCTGACAAGTTTTGAACAATGAAATTAATCCTTACAAGTTGCCCCAATGGCGCAAAGGGCGAGAGCAAACCGAGCTTTCAAACCATGCAAGTAAGAATATTTAGAGACCAATCATAAAATACTTGAAGCATAAGAAAATAAATATCTAGGTATGATGTTCATACAGAGTCACTGTTCATACATAATATTATATATTACAATGCATGGTCGGTTTATAGGCCAAAAGAAAGGCACAAGATCAGTTCATGATAAGCAAAGCTACATAGGCAGAAATGCATCATATAGATAGCTCTGGTCATTCAGCTTATGTTAACTAAGTTATGCAGTCATTTACATCAGGTAGTCATCGCTACATGTGCCTTTGGTATGAAAAATGACCTCAACATGTAAGCAACTCTTCCTGATGGGTGTGTTCGGTGGGTTGCCATTGACAAAAGCAGAAATGCCTTCCATATCATAGTTGAGTACCCGATAATACCTCTTTGTTTTTTGTCTATTATCTCTGTTACATAACTATTATCTCCAAAAGGCACCACCAAAAGACTCACACCTGTTGAAATGATGCAACGTGAGACAAGAAACAGGACATCATAAATAAAGTGAGTAATAACCTTTCTTCATAAGAGATATAAAAAAGGAAGTCAGCAAAGAATAAGTAGACAACAAGTGATGTTTGATGGACCAAGCCGTACCAATATCATAATATCATAGAACCATAACGGTTGCATTTAACTAACATGGTGTTGCCTATTTCTATTGTTTGGCTGAACCATAACAAAAGGAAAAGCATAATTATTTTCCCAATGCAAGCCAATAGATAAATCATGGTAACCAGTTCTGGTCAGATCCAACAAACCACATGCTGAAAAAAAAACGCAAAAGAATTTCTTAGAAAGGTGAGTAGAAGATGGAATCTATACACATGAGGTTACTGATTTAATTCCTGCCCTTCTTGCATGTCAACTGTGGGAGTGTGCAGGCAAGAACGACTCGTTGCTAAATTTTTTACATGATGAGAAAAAAGATGCAAATGTTTAGCTACATGAGACACGCTTATGGAAAAGTACTATTGATTCAATTGTACCTCTTCTTTTTTTTCACTATGTCAGTCAGCAGCAAATCACTATTTTCTTCAGTGCCAGTTGACAGCATACACAATGAAACAAAAGGTGAGACGTTGGTTGGTAGCCGAGCAGTCACTTCGGTATTACCCAGAGAAAGGCAAATGGCCATTATCATGTTTTGTTCCATCTGGCTTCTCCTTAAAGAGACCCTGGAGATTTGGGTCAGCAAGGCAGCACCACATAATCTTGGAGTAGTAGATGTAGTGCCAAGCATGTACTCTAAAAATTCTGGTGCATACAATCGAATGCATAAATCTATTAATTTGGTCACTGACAATATTTATACCATTAACAATGTACACTACTCACTGCTTTAAATGAAAATAGATGAAATGGCATTCTGATATGCAGCTGAAAGTATATTACTCCCTCTGATCCATAATAAGCATCGTAGTTTTGAACTGAGGTTAGTTCAACTTATTTTAAACCCGCAACTCTTATTACGGATCGAAGGGAGTATGAAATTATGAATAAGTAGCAGGTCTCTGGAACTGCAAATGAAAGATCATGCATATTATTAAAAGCGAACCTAGAAATATGGATTCCATGGTCACATTTGCAGAAAAACTTCATATGAATGTTAAACATTAAAACATAGATTTGCTTCCCTTTTCAACATACCATAAATGTGTGTGGTGTCCTAAAAACCTCTATATCTCCAAGTAGGCGACACCTTACTACAGATATGCCAAGGAAATATTACACACTCTATTAGAATGATTTGAAGAAATTGACAAGCTCGTAAAACTTAAATGCCAACAGCCATTCCTTTAATTAATATTCAAAGAGAAAATTATTAGATACGGAGAGAGAATTATTAATCTGAGTTACCGTTTATTAGTTTGTAAGAAACAATATACAACATCGGAATCCTCTCCATGTAGGAATCATCAACTAACTCCGTTGGCAAACATAGGGGTCAATCGAAGAACTTCTATAAAGCTCCTATAAACAATCGATGTGAACTGTATGTAGTGAACGCAAGCTTGCTGCAGGGTGCCACTTTAGGTGATGCATACCCTAGCTGATTCTCCTAGGCTCCCTACAATATATAATTTGGTAAAGAGTAGTGCAGAACGAGAGACGCGAAAAAAAACATTTTTCTTGATGAAACATTACGGATCAAGTCGGTCTATTTGAGGCTTTCTGTTAAATTCATTAGACCATGGAACAAAGGGATTTAGCGTCGCAGGGTTATTTGCCGGCGGTGTGCAGCAGGGCTGATGGGAGATGAACTCGAATTGGGTTGGAGTGTGAACTGCGTGCCACCAGTACTACATAATTCCTTCACTCATCAGCCGCAACTAAGGATCGTGGCTTCCTGAATAATTTGCTAAAAATAGAATTGAACATCAGACAATCGTAATCACCATATTCTCAAGACATTTATAAAAAATGATTCAAATGTTGATGCAAACACGTTGGACCAGAAAGAGGCCAAAGTATGCGTTCAAATTCAGTAGTTCCATGAAGATTCGGAACTGGCCCTTTCATATCTCCTCGCAGCTAGTGCATCTCTTATCTGAGGCAAAGAGAGGATGCCAAACACTCAGACAAAGCACAGCAAAAATGGTACAACCATGGAATAGGAGGAACACATTGTAGGCCTGGATGGGAAGAAAATTTGGCGCGGATAGTGATGAAGACTTGCTTCCAAAATATAAGTTGGAGGAGACAGGGCTCATACCACACACACTGTCTTCAGCGTCCGCAATGCAGGGACATGGCCATCTCAAGATCAATCAATGGGCGACTTCCTTGTCTACTGCCACCACAAGGCAAGGCTCAACGTCCACTCTAGATCAAGCAAAAGTCACCTTCCACATTTTGAAGACCATGACAGCATGGCAGTACTCTCCGAAGCAACAAACATAAGTTACATATCGTGGTGCCTACAAAAGTCAAAGAAATTCAAATTCTGTCATAACAGTAGATTCAGGACTTCACTGTGTAACATATATATTGGTAGGCTTGAAATTACTACACAAACCAGAGAAAAAAATAGGAAGATCTACATCACTTATTTTAGCATGTCAAGATTATAAGCTGCAAATGTATGTTCTTGAGCATCAGTTGTCTACTGAGCATACCAGGCCTACAGAACACATATAGACAAAAATCAATTGCCTTTAGAGGAGAACTCTCCTTGTTGTTCGCATATAAGTTCTCTGGTTTAAGGTCCCGATGGATGATAACTTTTCTATGGCACATCTGTCACACTTTAATGGCAAGAATACATGTCTAATGTCACAAAATAATTCCATAATGCAAGAAACTAAGATGTGAACACATGATAAAATGACTAAAGGAAAACAAAAAAACTTGCTTCCACCATGAATCGCTGAATTTCCAAGTAGCTGTGCTCACAAATTTATACATAGAAAGAAATAGCGGTACCTTGTAAATTTGTACAACCTATCAACAACAGAGTTGTGAATTAATCTCTTTGTCTTGATGCCCTCATCACCAGGCTCAGTATCACGGATATCTTCTCTTGAACCATCATAAGTAGTGTGGTCATTGTTGAAGTATGACCAGTTATATTCTCCTTGTGTCTCCCTATATTTTTTATTCGGCTGCCCATTGTTGTGGCTGCACTTCTCACGTCAAATTTTAGCTATGTCGCCCCTGCGAAACACGAGCAAATTCGAATCAAAAGAAAATGATATGAAGAGAAACAGAGTGGTAATTTTGCAAATCCAAGGATTTCGTCACGCATCAGACCTTTATAACAAATATTCTGTTAATTAGCACAGAGGCATGAAAAGTACTATCACACTTGGTGCAACTAAGGAAAATTAAAACAACAACAATGCAGGTATATGGATTTAACTCTTAGCCAAAACAATATGCATTTAGATTTAACTACACATGTATTCATTGTAGCTATCCTTTAATCAGATTGTTTAATAGACTTTATTCAAACTATTGACAAAGAATCCGGCGAAGTATCACAAAACACAGGAGATGATATACAAATGAAGATACATACCAACATGTTTAGCAAAAATATAAAACAAAGGCAGAGAAGACACCTTTGTATCATTCAGTGTAAGCTAGAAGGGCAATTTGGATAACACTCAGTGAGCTAGATAGGTAGTAGCCCCAATATAAAGGGATATTCAAAGATAAATGACAAATTGGGGAACAACATCCTGCACTATGATTGTTTTCATGAGGAGATCATAGAGATAAAATGAATTGTCAGTGCATAATCACCTGGCAATTTCTTGAGTTAACTTCACATTTGCCTTAAAGGTTATATAAACAGTCATACTAAGGGAATTTAAGGGTGGTGGAAATTGACTCGAACATAAGGAGATTTCAGTTGTATGCCCAATATATGCTTCCAAATAAATAATCTAAAAATCATCTTCTATGACTATTTCGAAACAAAGGCACCTCAGGAAGCATGTAGTCAAACTAAATACTCCCTTTGTAAATTAATATAAGAACGTTTAGATCACTATTTTAGTATTCTAAACGCTCTTATATTAGTTTACGGAGGGAGTAGTAAATAAGGTACCATTTCCCCCCTGAAAAAAGCCCATGGCACAACAAGTTTCTGTGGCAGCACCTGAGACACATATGGCGAGGAGGGCGACTGGGAGGGAGGTGTTCCTCCCCTCCGCCTCGACCAGTGGCCCCCGACCTGTTGGCGCCGCCTCATCCTCGCAGCGCCGCTCTTCTTCCTCCTCTCAACTCTCTCTTCTCTCGTATATGGTTTCTCACAAGAACACAAGAACACTCTCATGAACACACACGTACACACACGCCCAAGGAAGAAACCAGCACCGGCTTTGCCGACAGCTCTCTTCCTTGGTGACACAAACACTACATTTTTCCACAGCCCTCCTGGCCTGCTTATTCTATTACGTAATGCAAACTATATATACACAGGGCCAGCACCAGTGTCACCTAAACTCACGCCACTACTTTGACCCACTAACTACCTAGCTAGCATGCACACACGCGCACCACTCCTGCCATGCATGCACACACCACGGCCAGCCACACACATTGGCTTGATCCGGCTCCGCTAGCTAACTGCACGTATATGCTTGAGTCCAACCCAAGTATCTGCAGATAACTAACTGGAAGCTCACGCGGCGTTGCCACAACTAAGTACATATGCTTCCACTGCGTATTTATCTGCTACGCTACCTAGCCGCTTAGACTCCTCGGAGCACCCATACATGCTGCTAACTAACTCAAAAAGAAGAAATAATCTAAACCTAGCACTAATAACAAGATTAATTCCAACACGACCCGTCAGCTCAATCGTGTTTGAACTTGTGGCGGATCTGAAACTAAGCTCAATCGTGTTGGAGAAAGCAATAGATGAGCTACTTATACTTGATAAACAATTAGTGCTGCTTAACTACAGAAAGCAGAAGTAACAATATTAGATGGACTGACATAGTACTGAACGTCAACAACTGAAAAAAGAAACAATGGAGAGAGAATCTTACATCCTCAACAGCAATTCCGAAATGACCAAAACCAGATCCAATATCGTCACTTCTGCTAGTAAGTGAATTCACGTGTTAATTCAACAGAAAACATACAGTCTCTGGAAGACAAAGAGATGTCATGGGTGTTTTGACATTTGAAGCTTACAGTAAGTGAGCTCTACACAAAATGTGAGTCCTCTGGTCCGTGCCCAAGGAAGGCGTTGGTGTACCTCTCCTCAGGATGTCCCTTTTCTGCAGCTGCTTCATTTCTAAGAACTCTGTACATAAAACCTAGAGGACAGCAAGCTCTACCAAATTGACAAAACCGCAGTGCTCAAGGCAAATTCATCGTCAACAAGGGACGGGATCAGCATACTATTTCGTCAGCTGCTTTATCCAGAACATGATGGAGGCTCCCAAGATGCTCTGCATATTGTCAACCATCAAATCGAATATTGTGCAACTGAATCCGTTGGATTGACAGGTTCTTCAACAATTCCATAGAGGCGACTGTTTTCTCTGAATTTGGTCCTAAAATTACATGATGGCGGACACTACAGGCCTGCAAGAAAATTGATGAACTACTTGGTATACAGTGTCTAGTTAAGTGCCTCAAATATTCTAACGGCAAATGGTCAAAACAAAAGGTTTACCTGATTGAGCAAAAAACTCAAATAGTCAGCAACGTGTCATTGGAACAAAATCCTGCGAGATAGAAATAGAAGTGGAACCACAATAAGAACAAATTAGCTCATGAACAAATCATCAAACAGGATAGGGAGAATAATGTGAAAACAAAGTACAGAGAAGAAAGAAGACCCAAAGAGAGAGGAGCATCTCGGCAAGATTCTGAAGGAGGACTTCTTCACTCATGCTCCTTTAGCTAACGCACTGGCCTGCAGCTGCCGCTGCCAGATTGGGTATGAGGACGACAACGACGTGCAGCGGACGACCACTCCTCCACTCCAGCAGCACGCCACCGCCTGGTCCTCCTCCTCCTCACGCATCTTCCCCCTCCCTCTCCTCGCTCACCTCACGCCACACGACCAGCGCGCTGGGCCGACGGGGAGAGGGGAGGAGACGACGAGGAGAGGAGAGGAGCCGACGGCCGTGGCCTCCTCCTCCTCACGCGTCTGTCCTCTCCCTCTCCTCGCTCTCCGCACGCCGCGACCCACGCACTCGCACCGACGGGGAGAGGAGAGGGCCCGGCGGCGGCAGAGGGGATGAGGGTAGCGGGAGGAGGAGGAGGCCAGGAGGTAGGATCCCGCACGGGGCAGAGGAGAGCGGTGGCGGCGGCGGCAGGCGGATCCGGCACGGGGCAGAGGGGAGGGGTGGCGGCGGCAAGGGGGGGGCTCGGGGGGACGCGGGTTAGGCCGCTCTCGCGCGGGGGCGGGCGACGGCTAGGGTTTCTCCATTGCAGCAGGTGAGTTTTATACACCTGTACTTGCCTGTACGTAAAATTACTAAAACGCCCTTGATGGGGCACGAAAATTACAAGCGGTGGCAGCAGCGATTTATGGGGCGACGTGGCTAGCTTGGTCCTGCCTAGGAGTTCTTGAGGGTTTAAAGTACAGAGAAGAAAGAAGACCCAAAGAGAGAGGAGCATCTCGGCAAGATTCTGAAGGAGGACTTCTTCACTCATGCTCCTTTAGCTAACGCACTGGCCTGCAGCTGCCGCTGCCAGATTGGGTATGAGGACGACGACGACGTGCAGCGGACGACCACTCCTCCACTCCAGCAGCACGCCACCGCCTGGTCCTCCTCCTCCTCACGCATCTTCCCCCTCCCTCTTCTCGCTCACCTCACGCCACACGACCAGCACGCTGGCGCCAACGGGGAGAGGGGAGGAGACGACGAGGAGAGGAGAGGAGCCGACGGTCGTGGCCTCCTCCTCCTCACGCGTCTGTCCTCTCCCTCTCCTCGCTCTCCGCACGCCACGACACACGCACTCGCACCGACGGGGAGAGGAGAGGGCCCGGCGGCGGCAGAGGGGATGAGGGTAGCGGGAGGAGGAGGAGGCCAGGAGGTAGGATCCCGCACGGGGCAGAGGAGAGCGGTGGCGGCGGCGGCAGGCGGATCCGGCACGGGGCAGAGGGGAGGGGTGGCGGTGGCAAGGGGGGGCTTGGGGGGACGCGGGTTAGGCCGCTCTCGCACGGGGGCGGGCGACGCCCAGGGTTTCTCCATTGCAGCGGGTGAGTTTTATACACCTGTACTTGCCTGTACGTGAAATTACTAAAACACCCTTGGCGGGGCACGAAATTTACAAGCGGTGGCAGCAGCGATTTATGGGGCGATGTGGCTAGCTTGGTCCTGCCTAGGAGTTCTTGAGGGTTTATATGTTCAATGTTGCTGAATCTGTGGGGTCATCCAGACAAGGATGTTGCCAAGGCTAACTGGAAATACATCTTTGCAGAAACTGTAGGGATTTTGCAGCCTCTAATTTGAAATATAAATGTCCCCAGTTTTCGCCAAAAACCAATGCCCATCTCGAGATCAACGGGAGAGTTTTCGCTACAGAAAGATAGTTGTCTATAGATATTGATCTTTTTAGATGCTACTTTGTCAAGCAGCGTATTGAATATGTTGTTTTATGATTTATGTGTTATGAACTCACATCGTCTTTCTTCATTGTAAACCTACCTAGGCATGTCATGAAATATGACTGCTTCCCGAGTTGTTCTGATTTCGTGTGATGCACTATTCCAGTAATTTTTATTTCTTGTCGTCTGGGCAACAATGCTAAGGAATCTTTCTATGTGTGATCTTGAGCTAATGAGGAATCGTTCTGTGTGTGATCTAGAGCTAATGAGGAATCTTTCTGTGTGTGATCTAGAGCTATGAGGAATCTTTCCGTGAGTGTTCTAGAGCTAACGAGGTGAACACACGTTGTGATGATCTACTCTAGTAGACAAGTGTTGTGCAATACATTGGAGGAAGATGCAGAGCAGGAATCCAAAACTAGGAATCATCATGATTTTTCTCAGATTCACTTAACATAACACTTATTGACAATCCTATCGCAATCTTCTGAAAACATACACAAATTAGAAGGAAAAACTTCCACTTATACAAGGAAATTTGAGAAGCACGATTTTATCGACAGAATAATTCATAAGGTAAATGTGTTGCAGCCCAGATCAAGTATTCACTATACATCATGAAAACGACAGGTAATGTTATCTTTGTCTTCCTGGTACAAATTTCACTTACATCCAAATCTTTTGTGAGACTGAATAACCAAAACCAGCTGAATGACATGTTCCATCCATGGCATAATAATTTAGAGTTCATCTATATTCTTCTGGCATTGGTAGCTTCAGTTAAGCTTTACTGAATTCACGGTGAGCATCAATAGGTCGGGGGCTGGACGTGGTTGTGGTTGTGTTTGTTCTCATTGGTTAAATGAGAATCACGGCGCTGCCATGACTCCACTCCACGTGCTTCCTCACGGCACAGTCCTTGATGCTGCTCCATCTGTAGAACCCCCTGCCCTCTATTAGTTCATACTGAATTGCTTGATTCAATTACCACCTACAATGAAAGCTTGCAGATTTCACCAACGGCTAAACAAAAAGTATGCACAAAGCTACACGAGAATGATAATGAAAATTTGATCTCTTTCCTGTATGCCTTTCGTATCAAGAGAATATATTTGGAAATGTGCTTAACTGTAACTGTCACAAAGAAACTTGACAAGATTTTAACAAGCAAATCTGTTAATATACAAATCTGACAGAAGATCATTAACACCTTGAACAACAGTTTCGTGTCATGTTCAGTTGCAACCCGATGACACTATGTCAAACTAAAGATCATTTTTTCTGAGACGCAACCAAAGATTAATTGATCATCTAATAAAACCTGATTGAACACAACAAAGGATATAAAAGCGGCATCCAAGATCTAAAGCATTTAATTCCAAAACAAAGCCCGGCGTATTGACAATTATGTCTGTTCTTTTTTATTTCTTGACCAAAATCTTATTGATATAAGCAACAACATTTTAAATCATGTAATGCAGAGTTGCACACACAATCAGTACCTTTTTTCTTTCAAGAACTCCATAAATGAACCTGTGATATATGATGAACATGCAGAACACAATTTCAGAAAAGAAATAAAGTTTGCCTTTGTTTGTTATTTCCAAATAGAAGAATTCTAAGTACTAGTTTGTAGACTGATAAAAATACTGTTGCATACGGTAGAGAGCCTAGCGTATAGTCTGTGTAGCCTGAGCTACAAAGGAACTTTGTGATAGTCTGGCAAGCTTCCCAACGAAATTACCTCAGTAGATGCAATAGTTCATGTCAGAAAATACCAAATATAGAAAGACAATGATGAAGCTGCTTCTGCATTCCGCAAGTGTATCTAACAAGATTAAACATATTAGCTTCTTTATTGTACAAATAAGTTTGTTCGCAACCACCATATGCAATTGTGGAGTGGCGGCCGAGTTCTATGACCAAATCAATTGGATGTTAAGAGAACATCATAGTTTGCAACACATTTCCCTCAACCTCGTCACGCCAAATAGACCATAACTTTTCTGCACTTGCCCACTGCAATAATACATGCAACAATATACCAGTTAATTACTCATGAAAGAAAGAGGTGAGTGGATGAGTACATAATTGATCTGGCTGGAAGCCGCCGGAATGAACTGGGTCAAAATCAATGTGGATGGCTCATGGCTCTATCATCAGGGCAACAGGAGTTGCGAGTGTGGGGATGGTTTTACAAGATAACTGGAAAGGTTCTGCTTTCTACAGGGAGAGTGCTTCAAGCGTGCACTAATGCCGAAAAACTAGAAGCTATGTCTTGCCTGGATGGCCTGAGATTAGCAGCAACACGGTCATTTATATGAACCAATATCAATTTAGTCTTCAGACATGATGTCAAAAATTCTAAACAACAAAAAAAAACTAACTGAATGTTAAACTGTGCTTCCACAACAAAATGAGCTACTGATTTGTCACTAATTTTAAAAAGAATCGACTTGGTCTAATACTATAACCTTAGCATAAGCAGTATAATTTCATATAACATGGTCATTTCGTTCTGCTCTCACTACAACAAGGCCAAGTGATTCCCTGACAAGTAATTTCCCCATCACAACTTACCACCCCCATTTAGATGCCAAACTCAAAACACACAAATTCTGCCGACACAAACAAACTTCAGTATATCAAAAATAGGAAGGGATTTTACCACGGCATGGAGGCGGCCAAGTTAGAGGGAGGTAAGGGGCGGGGCTTGAGCTCATGGGCGCGTGCAGGGAGCCAGTGACCAAACTTGAAAAGTATGTCAATCATATTCATACCTAGTCAATGAAAAAACAACCCAGATCAATGGGCCCAAATCAATCAGGGAGGCGAGGATCAATCAAGGATACGAGGATGGAAGAAGAGAGATAAGAAACTTATCGAGCTCATGGAGCACCTCGCCGCGGCCGAGCGCCGCTCCGCCGCCGAAATCGCGATCCAACTTGGCGCCGTCACTTCAGTAGAGCCACCGCAGAGCCACCGCAGCCGGCTCGTGCCCGCTTGGATGGAGTGGCCTGCTCTGTTAGCCTACAGAGAAGGGGAACCGCCATGGCTGCGTGTCGAACAGGTCGGGCAGCGTAGGTAGATGGTGCGGGAAATAGCATAGCCCTCCCACGATCTGTAGAGTTGGTTTTCTCCCGATTAGTTCGGTAGGAGAGAGAAGAGGTAAATTTACCTCGCTTTTTTCTTTTGCGCACAGGGTCTCCATGCTGTAAGAGCTAGCAATGCGTGAGGTAAATTTATGTTTCATACTTTGTTTTTTCACCGCCTGATGTGTGGTTCGGCTGGGGTGAGGAATAACAATTCTTCATCCTGGATGACGAATAGCGCGACCCTATATATATATATATATATATATATATATATATATATATATAGGGAAAATCCATCCTACCACCCGGTGGTAGTTACCCCACATGTCTCATATACTACCATGTGGTACTATATATACTACTTTATTATTTTAAATATGTTCATATACTATATCTAAGATATTTCAAAACAAGTTACATGAAAAAATTGCATATGAGCCCATAGTTTTTGTTATATTTGTGAAATACGTATATATTTGTACGTAAAAAAAGCATACTCAAAAAATGGTACATACGCCCTAGAAATTTGTATATATACTACCTAATCATTGTTATATACTACATACTACATGTACATACTCTCGGTTTCGATAGATATTACATACAACATACAAAACGCAAATGGTAATAACTACCACTGCTTGTAGGATATATATATATATAGTAGCACTATTCTAATTCCAAGATTAAAATAACTATTCGGATCACGTCAGGCCTACATAGGGCCCGATGGGATGTTCTCGAACTCCCGGACTAGTAAGAAAAAGCCCAACCAAGCTCGACCTTCCCCGATTCTAATCCCCCGCCTGCCGCTCCTCCTGACCCAACCAGCGACGTGCTCGCCGCTCCACCCCCAACAGGCGCCGCTGCCACTACCTTGCCCTCAACCGGAGATGCGGCCACCGCCCTGCCCCCAACCGGAGATGCTGCCGCCGCCCCAGGATCCTGCCGCCACCGCCACCTGTGCTCACCACCGCCATCGTGGCCCCGGCCACCAACCGCGCCTCCGCCGCGTCCTCCCCCTGCTTCAATCGCAGCAGCGGCCTCCCTTCCCCTTCCTTCCATGACGGTGGCAGCTCTTCGTCCCCGACCGGTGCAGTGGCTGCCCCCATCCCACCCCGTGAGATCCGTAGCAAATGCCCCCATCCACCCCGCGTGATCCGCCACTGCCGGAGCCGCCCTCCGCCCTGCCATGAGTTGCTGCCCCCGCTTCGGCGCGTCACTGCCGGCAATAGCTCCGGCGATGAAGGGCTTCGCCTTTTCACCGACCTCTGCACGGGGACCTCTGCCGACGGGTACGAGGGGATGCAGCAGTTCAATATAGCCCCTCCACGCCGTTCAACTCCTGTAGCCAGCTCGCTAAAGCCAGCTCCCATCCCTTTGTCGCCCAGTCGTCCCACCCTTGGCGTTAGCTCAGGCTGCTGCCTGGACGTCGCGCCTAGATGCAAGCTGGCCATGGGGTCGCCACCCCTCGTGCGTGACCTGCATGGGCATCTATCGCCGACTTTCTTCGATACGTCTCATCGACCTTCCCCGGCATCTCTCACACCATGCGCAGCTTCCCTATCCATGTGCCACATCCCGCGGGTGTTGTGCTCTCTGTCTTTTTGCTAGTTCGTTTTCTAGTTCATTTTCCTAAATCTCACATATAAATGCTGCTGTTATGCTCTCTGTCTTTTTGCTGGCTTGTTTGTTCAAGTTTATACAGAAGATTTGGAAATTTGTATGTGAAAATTAATTGTTTGTTCAACTCGTTCGTTCTCTCCTAAATCTCAAGTATGTACAGGTGCTGGTGTGCCAGAATAAGATTCAGAAGTTTGTACTATAAAAATCAGTAATTAATTCTTTGTTCAAGATTGTGTACAGAAGATTCAGAAATTTCCCCAATTGATAGTGTGCCCTCTACCTATTTGTTTTATGCTTATGATAACTTACTTTAATTTTTCTGTTCTTTTTGCACACAGTGAACGTACAAAGGGTCAATGTAAAATGCGTATGTTCCCATGTGTTTTGCCCGTTTGCTACGTGAGTCTGTAGCTATTTCCTCGCTTTAGCGTTAATGCTTGTAAGGAAACTTTTGTAACTAAGCGTTCACTTTGATTTTCCTTTGCTTTGCACTGTGACGTACATAGTCTGATGTGCTTTTTTTCCTGAGCTTATAAGTAGGATGTCCACTATATTTAAAAACTTACTAGTGCTTGATGTCAGGTCTGTCCCTCCTTCCTCCCCTGCCTGCTGTCCTAAGTAGTGGAGGACACAGCTACCTGAGGGGCGAAGCCCGTCCTCACAGCATCCGTAGTCGCACCGCACCCTGCAAAAAGTAAATAAATCACAAGTTCAGAATAAAATAAACGAGAAGTACAAAAACAACCTTTACTGCCTTATGTTGTTTGCCAACAATCTTCAGTTTCTTCAGTAGCTCGTGCACACTTTGCCTAAGCTAGTATGTTCAGAATCTTAAATTGATAGGTGACCTACAGGGACAACCATGTTGATGGTGATTGAAGAAGGATTCCCATAATATTATTACTAAATACCGAAGGCCAACTTTTATGCACGATGTGGGAGGATCCCAGGAATTGTTCTTAACCAGTCGATGGATTTCAAGAGATGCGTTCATATCTCACAAGTTTCCAGGGGTTCAAGCTCATTTCTATAAGGAATGCCAAAGGTTCAACAGCAGCACACTGCTGGTGAAAAATCTCTGAACATGTGCAGTGCAATCATGGAAAAAGCTTGCATCTTTATCGCTTAACCACTGTTGATCTCTTTTACAGTTTTTGTTATGCATTCTTCACTGAGTACTACCATTGAACATATCCATGGGAGATCCATGCTATGGTACAGATTTGTGAAATTACTTTATACTCATTAGTACTATTTCATTGTGGGTAAATGGACGCATGACCTTATCTATCAACAATTTATTTTTTTCACTTGATTTGCATCCAAATTATTTTATTACTATTCTGATTCGAGTGCCTTGTGCATGGATGTCCTTCACAGTACACAAGCTGCTTGTGTTAATACCTACGAGACAATAGTATCTACATGAACACTTTGCTAGTGACAAAAAAGGGGGGTCAAGTGCTAAAATAATTTGGTTTTCATGTTTAAAAAAATCTAGAAGCTCAAGTTAAAATAACAAAGCGGTTCGATATTCTTTTTAAAATAATCAGATTATTCCCATTTCAAAGAAACCTAGAAGTTCACATAAAAAAGCAGAACGGTTCAATGTTTATAAGAAACGTTTTTTCCATTGTTATTGAGAAAAACAAAGAAGTTAAAATTAAAATAACTAACCAGTTCGGAAAAACTAAATAACAAATTTTCCCGGTTCCTAGAAAAATAGAAGTTCAAATTAAATAACGGAGTGGTTTGATGTTTATTACAACCCTGTGAGTTTCCTCATTACAATAGAATAAACCAGGAAGCTCAAAAATAAAAAAATCGAGCACTTTGAAAAGTTTATAAAAAATGGTGTTTCTATATTTTACTAAAAAATTAGAGAAGTTCAAATTTAAATAACATAGAAGTTCAAAAAATGTTTATTCCAAAACCAAGAAAGTCAAATTAAAAAAATCGAGCACTTTAAAAAGTTCATGGATTTCCTCCTTTTTTTAAATATCCGAATATTCAAATTTTAAAAAGTGAGCGATTCGATGTTTGTTTGAAAAATCGGATTTTTCTAGTTACTAAAGAATAAAACCAATAAGTTCCATTTCAAATAACAAAGAAGTTCGATGTTTCTAAAAAACCTCCAATTTTGAAATTTCTAAAAATACACAATGAAGTTCAAATAAAAAAGGTACTCCCTCCTTCCATGTATATAGGGCCTAACGCGTTTTTTGAGACTAACTTTGATCACATGTTACACAAAGCACACCATCAAATTTGTATGTGGAAGAGCTTGTAATAATATAATTTTCACATTATAATTCTTATATATTATATAATCTTATCAATAGTCAAAGGCAACCTCAATGTATTAGGCCCTATATATATGGAAGGAGGTAGCAGTGCGGTTCAATATTTATAAAAACTCAGATATTTTCGAGTAACCGAGAGAAGTTCAGATTGATAACTGCCAGAAGTTCGCGTACTACATAGTGTGCATTGTATGGAAAAAAGAAGGGAAAAGCAAAGGCTAAATTTTTTGTTGCTAGTAGTTCAAGTGCTCGGCCCGAGAAAGTTCAAAAATTCTTGTGAGAGATGTTGAACAAAAATGCGTGACAGAAGTTCAAGGTGAAAACGGCGGGAAGTTCAACTACTACACGGAATGTGTGTCAGATAAGAATATAAGAATAGAAAACAAAAAACTTAAAAGGTTTGCTGCAAGAAGTTCACGCGCTCCTCCTAGCATAGTTCAAAATTCATGTGCGAGACGTTCGTCGTTCATTTACATGTTGAAAAAAGGCAAATAACGATGTTGTTTTGCCATTTTAAAAACTACTCTCAAACGACAACGAATTTGTAACACCCGTCTACATGGAAAACTTGCTGCTATTCATAAGCTTTTGAACGATATATTATGTGCTACATTTCGATGAACGGTTTAAAATTTTCATGTATACCATTTAAAACATGTTTTTATATATTCAAAAAATTCTTTTGAACCATCGCGAGTATGAAAAACTGATTAACATAGGAAAGTTGTGTGTTTTCAACAGCTTTCCATCAGTATATCATTCACTTAATTTCGGTAAGTGTTTTGGGAGTTACGGGCACAAAAAACACGTCAAAAGCAGAGTGAAGTTCAAAAAGAACCGCCACAAAAGTTCAAAAAGAGCCATCACAGAATTCTCCCAAATTTAGTGAAAACAACGAGAAATTCAAGTACTGCAAGGAATGCATTTCAGGTGAGAATAAAAGTATAGAGAAATAAAAGCTTAAGAGGTTTGTTGAAAGAAGTTCAAGTGCTCTGTCAGGGGAAGTTCAAAAATTCTTAAGAGAGAGGTTCACCTTGTAAAAAACTGAGCAATAAGTTCAAATAAAAAAGTACTACAAAACCCATTATAAAAATGGATTTTTATCGTTTGTAAAAAAACGGAGAAGTCCAAATTAAAAAGAGGAACATTTCAAAAGAATTTATGAAAAAAATCCCCGTTATAAAAAACTAGAAGTTCAAATTAGAATAAAAGGAACAAGTAAAAAAGTTTAAAAAAATCCCGTTTCTTAAAAAACTAGAAGTTCAAATTTAAATAACGGAGCAGGAAAGTTGTATATTTTCAACAGCTTATTCATGTGCAGCAGAAGTTCAAGTCAAACTAACGGGGCGATTCAGCGCTTATTCTTGCAAAAGTGGAGAAAATTATACACGCTCTGTAGGTCAAAAGTTTGGCTTTAATTTATGTTTTGCGAAGCTCAAAATGTTGTGTTCGAGAAGGTCAAGTGTGTTATTGCTACGTCTTGAGCTTGCATTGGTTTTCCTTGAAGAGGAAAGGGTGATGCAGCAATAGTAGCGTAAGTATTTCCCTCAGTTTTCGAGAACCAAGGTATCAATCCAGTAGGAGGCTCCTCAGAAGTCCCACGCACCTACACAAACAAATAAGAACCTTGCAACCAACGCAATAAAGGGGTTGTCAATCCCTTCACGGCCACTTGCGAAAGTGAGATCTGATAGAGATAATAAGATAAGATAAATATTTTTGGTATTTTTATGATATACATAGGAAAAGTAAAGATGCAAATAATAGTAGACTGAAAGCTTATATGATAAAAGATAGACCCGGGGGCGATAGGTTTCACTACTGGCTTCTCTCAAGATAGCATAAGTATTACGGTGGGTGTACAAATTACTGTCGAGCAATTGATAGAAAAGCGAATAATTATGAGATTATCTAGGCATGATCATCTATATAGGCATCACGTCTGTGACAAGTAGACCGACTCCTGCCTGCATCTACTACTATTACTCCACACATCGACCGCTATCCAACATGCATCTAGTGTATTAAGTGCATAAAGAACAGAGTAAGGCATTAAGAAAGATGACATGATGTAGAGGGATAAACTCATGCAATATGATATAAACCCCATCTTTTTATCCTCGATGGCAACAATACAATACGTGCCTTGCAGCCCCTGCTGTCACTAGGAAAGGACACCGCAAGATTGAACCCAAAGCTAAGCACTTCTCCCATTGCAAGAAAAATCAATCTAGTAGGCCAAATTAAACTGATAATTCAAAGAGACTTGCAAAGATAACTTAATCACACATAAAAGAATTCAGAGGAGATTCAAATATTTCTCATAGATAAACTTGATCATAAAACCACAATTCATCGGAGCTCGACAAACACACCGCAAAAAGAGTTACATCCAATAGATCTCCAAGAAGATCGAGGAGAACTTTGTATCGAGATTCAAAGAGAGAGAAGAAGCCATCTAGCTAATAACTATGGACCCGAAGGTCTGTGGTAAACTACCCACAACTCATCGGAAGGGCCTTGAAGATGATGTAGAGGCCCTCCGTGGTCGATTCCCCCTCCGGCGGAGCGCCGACGAAGGCTCCAAGATCAGATCTTGCGGATAGAGAAGGTTACAGCGGTGGAAATAGTTTTTCATGGTGCTCCTTGATGGTTTCAGGGTACATGGGTATATACAGGAGGAAGAAGTAGGTCGGTGGACGCTCGAGGGGCCCACGAGGGTCGGGGGCGCGCCGGCCACCCTCGTGGCCGCCTGCTCTGTTGCTAGACGTCCACTCCAAGTCCCCTGGATCATGTTTGTTCCAAAAAGATCGCTCCCGAAAGTTTCATTCCGTTTGGACTCCGTTTGATATTCCTTTTCTTTGAAACACTGAAATAGACAAAAAAACAGCAATTCGGGCTGGGCCTCCGGTTAGTAGGTTAGTCCCAAAAATGATAGAAAAGTGTAAAGTAAAGCCCATAAACATCCAAAAAGGGTAATATAATAGCATGGAACAATCAAAAATTATAGATACGTTGGAGACGTATCAAGCATCCCCAAGCTTAATTCCTGCTCGTCCTCGAGTAGGTACATGATAAAAATAGAATTTTTGATGTGGAATGCTACCTAGCATAATTCTCAATGTAATTTTCTTTATTGTGGTATGAATGTTCAGATCCAAATGATTCAGAATAAAAGTTCATATTGACATAAGAAATAGTAATACTTCAAGCATACTAATCAAAGCAATCATGTCTTCTCAAAATAACATGGCTAAAGAAAGTTCATCCCTACAAAATCATATAGTTTGGTCATGCTTCCATTTTCGTCACACAAGAATGCTCTCATCTTGCACACCCCCGATGACAAGCCAAGCAATTGTTTCATACTTTAGTAATCTCAAACTTTTTTCAACTTTCACGCAATACATGAGCGTGAGCTATGGATATAGCACTATGGGTGGAATAGAATATGATGATGGAGGCTGCATGGAGAAGACAAAAAGGAAGAAAGTCTCATGTTAACGAGGATAATCAACGGGCTATGGAGATGCCCATCAATTGATGTCAACATGAGGAGTAGGGATTGCCATGCAACAGATGCACTAGAGATATAAATGTATGAAAGCTCAACAAAAGAAACTAGTGGGTGTGCATCCAACTTGCTTGCTCACGAAGACCTAGGGCATTTGAGGAAGCCCATCGCAGGAATATACAAGCCAAGTTCTATAATGAAAAATTCCCACTAGTATATGAAAGTGACAACATATGAAACTATCTATATGAAGAACATGGAGCTACTTTGAAGCACAAGTGTGGAAAAGGATAGTAACATTTCCCCTTTTTTATTTTCCTTTTTTTTGGGCCTTTCTTTTTTGCCTTTCTTTTTTGGGACAATGCTCTAATAATGATGATCATCACACTTCTATTTATTTACTACTCATGAGTTACAACTCAAAACTAGAACAAGATATGACTCTATATGAATGCCTCCGGTGGTGTACCGGGATGGGCAATGAATCAAGAGTGACATGTATGAAAAATTATGCATGGTGGCTTTGCCACAAATACGATGTCAACTACATGATCATGCAAGGAAATATGACAATGATAATGCGTGTCATGATGATGAACGGTATGGTGGAAAGTTGCATGGCAATATATCTCCGAATGGCTATGGAAATGCCATAATAGGTAGGTATGGTGGCTATTTTGAGGAAGATATAAGGAGGTTTATGTGTGATAGAGCGTATCGTATCACGGGTTTTGGATGCACCCGCGAAGTTTGCACCAACTCTCAAGGTGAGAAAGGGCAATGCACGGTACCGAAGAGGCTAGCAATGATGGAAGGGTGAGAGTGCGTATAATCCATGGACTCAACATTAGTCATAAAGAACTCATATACTTATTGCAAAAATCTACAAGTCATCAAAAACCAAGCACTACGCGCATGCTCCTAGGGGGATAGATTGGTAGGAAAAGACCATCGCTCATCCCCGACCGCCACTCATAAGGATGCACAATCTAAGAACACCTCATGTTTCAAATTTGTTACACAACGGTTACCATACGAGCATGCTACGGGACTTGCCAACTTCAACACAAGCATTCTTTAAATTCATAATCACCCCACTAGCATGACTCTAATATCATTACCTCCATATCTCAAAACAATTATCAAGTATTAAATTGAGCATAGCATCCAATTCACTTCCTATGATAGTTTTTGTTATACGCAACTTGGATGCCCATCATTCTAGGACCGATTTTATAACCATAGAAAATACCATGCTGTTCTAAAAGACTCTCAAAATAATATAAGTGAAGCATGATAGATCAACAATTTCTTCAAAATTAAGCCACCGCCGTGCTCTAAAATATTTAAGTGAAGTACCAGAGCAAAAACTATCTAGCTTAAAAGATATAAGTAAAGCACATAGAGTATTCTAATAAATTCTAATCAAGTGGGCTTCTCCCAAAAGGTGTGTACAGAAAGTATGATTGTGGTAAACTAAAATGCAAAGACTAATATCATACAAGACACTCCAAGCAAAACACATATCATGTGGCGAATAAAAATATAACTCCAAGTAAAGTTACCGATAGATGAAGACGAAAGAGGGGATGCCTTCCGGGGCATCCCCAAGCTTAGGCTTTTGGTTATCCTTGAATATCTTGGGGTGCCATGGTCATCCCCAATGTTAGGCTCTTGCCACTCCTTATTCCAAAGTACATCAAATCTTTACCCAAAACTTGAAAACTTCACAACACAAAACTCAACTGGAAATCTCATAAGCTCCGTTAGTGCAAGAAAGAAAAACCACCACATAAGGTACTGTAATGAAATCATTATTTATTTATATTGGTGTTAAACCTACTGTATTACAACTTATCTATGGTTCATACTACTTAATACTAGCCATAGATGCATCAAAATAAGCAAACAACACACGAAAAACAGAATCTGTCAAAAACAGAACAGTCTGGAGAAATCTGTAACTCTCAAACACTTCTAGAACTCTAAAAGTCCTACCAAAATAGGAAGTCCTTCCAAATTTGTCTGTTGATCTACAGCAAAAAGAATCAATGCAAAATCACGTTTCTGTGAATTACTAAAATTATTTTTGTGCGCGCAAAGTTTCTGTTTTTCAGCAGAATCAAATTAACTATCACCATATCCTATAGGTTCTACTTGGCACAAACACTAATTAAAACATAAAAACATATCTAAACACAAGGTAGATGAAAAATGTATTACTAAACAGAAGTAAAAACAAAAAACAAAGATAAAATTGGGTTGCCTCCCAACAAGGGCTATCGTTTAACGCCCCTATCTAGGCATAAAAGCGAGGATAGATCTAAGTAGTGCCATCTTGGGCACTCAATTCATAAGTAGCTCACATGATAGATTCATAAGGTAATTTAATTTTCTTTCTTGGGAAGTGCTCCATGCCTTTCCTTAATGGAAATTGGAATCTAATATTCACTTCCTTCATATCAATAATTGCACCAATCGTTCTAAGGAAAGGTCTGCCAAGAATAATAGGACATGAAAGATTACAATTTATATCAAGAAAGATAAAATCTACGGGCACATAATTCCTATTTGCAACAATAAGAACATCATTGATCCTTTCCGTAGGTTTCTTAATGGTAGAATCCGCAAGGTGCAAATTTAAAGAGCAATCATCAAGATCATGGAAACCTAGAATATCACATAAAGTTTTCGGAATCGTGGAAACACTAGCACCCAAATCACATAAAGCATAACACTCATGATCTTTAATTTTAATCTTTATAGTAGGTTCCCACTCATCATAAAGTTTTCTAGGTATATAAACTTCCAAATTAAGTTTTTCATCATAGGATTGCATCAAGGCATCAACAATATGTTTGGTAAAAGCTTTATTTTGACTATAAGCATGAGGAGAATACAACACGTATTGCAACAAGGAAATACAATCTACTAAAGAACAATTATAATAATTAAATTCCTTGAAATCCAAGATAGTGGGTTCAATGCTATTTAAAGTCTTGACCTCTCCAATCCCACTTTTACCAAATTTAGCATCAAGATCTAAAAACTCCGAATCATTGGGACGCCTTTTAACTAAAGTTGACTCATCTCCAGTCCCATCATTATTAGGATTCATATTGCAAAACAAATATTTAATAGGGGACACATCAATAACTTTTAGATCTTCATCATTATTTCCATGGAAACTAGAAGAACATGCTTTTACAAAGAAATCGTTCTTAGCACGCAATCTAGCGGTTCTTTCTTTGCACTCATCAATGGAAATTCTCATAGCTTTGAGAGACTCATTGATATCATGCTTAGGAGGAGTCTATCAAGCGAAAGTCTATCAACGTTCCTAGCCAAATTATCAACTTTAAGCAATTTTTCTTCAAGCAAGGCATTAAAATACTTTTGAGAGATCATAAATTCTTTAATGCTATTCTCAAAATCAGAGGGCATCTTATTAAAATTACCATAAGAATTATTGTAGGAATTTCCATAATTATTAGAGGAATTACTAGGGAACGGTCTAGAATTAAAGTTTCCTCTATAAGCATTGTTACCAAAATTATTCCTACCAACAAAATTCACACCCATAGATTCATTATTATTCTCAATCAAAGTAGACAAAGGCATATCATTGGGCTCAATAGGAGCACTCTTGGTAGCAAACAATTTCACAAGTTCATCCATCTTTCCACTCAAAACATTAATTTCTTCTATAGCATGCACTTTTTTACTAGTAGATCTTTCAGTGTGTCATTGAGAATAATTAGCCATAATGTTTTCAAGGAGTTTAGTAGCTTCTCCTAAGGTGATTTCCATAAAAGTGCCTCCCGCGGCCGAATCTAAAAGATTTCTAGAAGCAAAATTCAATTTGGCATAAAAGTTTTGTATGATCATCCATAAATTCAAACCATGAGTAGGGCAATTGCGAATCATCACTTTCATTCTTTCCCAAGATTGGGCAACATGCTCATGATCAAGTTGTTTAAAATTCATAATATCGTTCCTAGGAGAGATGATCTTAGCGGGTGGAAAATACTTAGAGATAGAAGCATCTTTGCACGTATTCCATGAATCAATACTATTCATATGCAAAGACGAAAACCAGACTTTAGCACGATCTCTAAGTGAAAACAGAAATAACTTCAATTTAACAATATCATTATCCGTATCTTTCTTCTTTTGCATCTCACACAAATCAACAAAGTTGTTTAGATGGGTAGCGACATCTTCACTAGGAAGGCCGGAGAATTGATCTTTCATAACAAGATTCAGCATAGCAGCATTGATTTCAAAAGACCCAACATCATTAAGAGGAGCAATCAGAGTACTAAGGAAATCATTATTACTGGTATTGGAAAAATCACACAATTTGGTATTATCTTGCACCATCGTGACAAGCAATCCAACACCCAAGCAAACAAAAAGGCAAGCGAAAGAGAGAGAGAGGAGGTTGGGAAAGAGAGGGCGAATAAAATGGTAAGGGTGAAGTGGGGGAGAGGAAAACGAGAGGCAAATGGCAAATAATGTAATGCGAGGGAGATGAGTTTGTGATGGGTACTTGGTATGTCTTGACTTGAGCGAAGATCTCCCCGGCAACGGCGCCAGAAATCTTTCTTTGCTACGTCTTGAGCTTGCGGTTGGTTTTCCTTGAAGAGGAAAGGGTGATGCAACAATAGTAGCGTAAGTATTTCCCTCAGTTTTTGAGAATCAAGGTATCAATCTAGTAGGAGGCTCCTCAGAAGTCCCACACACCTACACAAACAAACAAGAACCTCGCAACCAACGCAATAAAGGGGTTGTCAATCCCTTCACGACCACTTGCGGAAGTGAGATCTGATAGAGATAATATGATAAGATAAATATTTTTGATATTTTTATGATATAGATAGGAAAAGTAAAGATGCAAATAAAAGTAGATTGAAAGATTATATGATAAAATATAGACCCGGGGCCATTGGTGTCACTAGTGGCTTCTCTCAAGATAGCATAAGTATTACGGTGGGTGAACAAATTACTGTCGAGCAATTGATAGAAAAGCAAATAATTATGAGATTATCTAGGCATGATCATATATATAGGCATCACGTCCGTGACAAGTAGACCAACTCCTACCTACATCTAATACTATTACTCCACACATCGACCGCTATCCAGCATGCATCTAGAGTATTAAGTTCATAAAGAACAGAGTAACGCATTAAGAAAGATGACATGATGTAGAGGGATAAACTCATGCAATATGATATAAACACCATATTTTTATCCTCGATGGCAACAATACAATACGTGCCTTGTTGCCCCTGCTGTCACTGGGAAAGGACACCGCAAGATTGAACCCAAAGCTAAGCACTTCTTTCATTGCAAGAAAAATCAATCTAGTAGGCCAAACCAAACTGATAATTCGAAGAGACTTGCAAAGATAACTTAATCACACATAAAATAATTCAGAGGAGATTCAAATATTTATCATAGATAAATTGATCATAAACCCACAATTCATAGTATCTCGACAAACACACCGCAAAAAGAGTTACATCAAATAGATCTCCAAGAAGATCGAGGAGAACTTTGTATTGAGATTCAAAGAGAGAGAAGAAGCCATCTAGCTAATAACTATGGACCCGAAGGTCTGTGGTAAACTACTCACAACTCATCGGAAGGGCCTTGGAGATGATGTAGAGGCCCTCCGTGGTTGATTCCCCCTCCGGCGGAGCACCGACGAAGGCTCCAAGATCAGATCTTGCGGATACAGAAGGTTACGGCGGTGGAAATAGTTTTTCATGGTGCTCCTTGATGGTTTCAGGGTACGTGGGTATATATAGGAGGAAGAAGTAGGTCGGTGGACGCTCGAGGGGCCCACGAGGGTCGGGGGCGTGCCGGCCACCCTCGTGGCCGCCTGCTCTGTTGCTTGACGTCCACTCCAAGTCCCCTGGATCACGTTTGTTCCAAAAAGATCGCTCCCGAAGGTTTCATTCCATTCGAACTCCGTTTGATATTCCTTTTCTTCGAAACACTGAAATAGACAAAAAAACAGCAATTCGGGCTGGGCCTCCGGTTAGTAGGTTAGTCCCAAAAATGATATAAAAGTGTAAAGTTATGCCCATAAACATCCAAAACGGGTAATATAATAGCATGGAACAATCAAAAATTATAGATACGTTGGAGACGTATCAGTTATCTCAGCAAGTTCAAAATAAATTTAAACATGCAAGGTAAAACATGCAAGAAAACAAAAAGGGAGAAGTTCAATTTCTAAAGATGACACGGTTCAATGTGTAAACCAATGTTGAAAGAAAACAAAAAGAAAATGAGAAGTTCAATTTCTAAAGATGAAGCGGTTCGACGTGCAATCCAATGTTGGAAGAATATAAAAAGAAAGGAGAAGTTAAATTTCTAAAGATGATATGGTTCAACGCGCTAAACAATGTTAAAAGAAAATAAAAAAGAAAAGGAGAAGTTCAATTTCTAAAGATGATGCAGTTTGATGTGCAAACCAATGCAAAAACACACACAAAAATGTTGTTTTGGTGTTTTAAAATATTTTTATTCATAAAAATGATTAAGAAATAAAACCAAGAAGTCCATATTAAAAAGATGGAGAAGTTCGATGATTATAGAAAACTCAGATTTTCCTCGTTATTAAAAATACGTCAGAGTGAAAACAACAAGAAGTTCAACGTGAAAACAGCAGGAAGTTCCGGTATGAAAACTCAGATTTTCTTCGTTACTACACTGATGAATTTCAACGTGAAAATAGCAAGAAGTTCGATGATTATAGAAAACTCAGATTTTCCTCGTTACTACACTGAATGAATTTTGGATGAAAAACTTTTAAAACCGTCGAGAGTATGAAAAAATGATCAACACGGAAAAGTTGCGTGTTTATAGCAGCTTTCCATCGGTATATCACTTGCTCAATTCCGGTGAGTGGGTGGAGAGCTGCGAGCCAAAAAAGCACGTGAAAAATAGATTGAAGTTCAAGTACACGTGCCGAGAAGTTCCGGTTCTTCACGCGGAGCATTTTCGAAGAATCAGTTTCGCGATAAAGACAGAACGAATGATCTTGCCATTTTCGCAATTAGTTGAAAACGTCTAGGAATCAGAGAAAATAATCAACATAAAAAAGTTTTGCATTTTCCGTAGCTTTTCAACGGTATATTATTTGCGTCATTCCGATAAAGTTTGTAGAAAATACTACGAAGATACGTTTTCACCATTTTCTAAACTAACTTAAAGCCGTAAAGAATTGAGAGAAACAATACATACCAAAAGTTTCGCATTTGTTCAAGCTTTCCAACGCCATATCATTTGGTGCATTTGGACGCACGGTTAAAAAATGAGCTCGAAAATACGAACTCGGTACGACTTGTACCGTTTTCTAAATTACTCTTAAACCGTTCAAAATTAGAAAAAACTTTCAACATTAAAAAGTAGCACATTGTTATAAGCTTTCCAATGCCATATCATATGCCTCAATTGGATTAGCTGTTTAGAAATGGCATCAAAAATACGAACTCGGCTGTTCGGTTTGCAAAATTTTACATTTTTTGAAATTACGCTTTAACCATAGGAAATTAGTGAAAACTTTAAACATGTGTAAGGAGCGGGTTTGCAAAAGCTTTCCAACGCCATATTATATGCCTCATTCCGATAGACGGTTTAGAAATGCGATCGAAAATACGATTCACGTTTTTTGTGTGAAGAAAAAACGGTTTTCAAAACTGCTCTTAAACCGCTTACATTTTGCCAAAAATTTAAGTTGGGTCATGATACTGGTCTCCATAGCTTTCCAACGGTCTATCGCAAGCCCCATTTGGGCAATGTTGGCGGAAGTTCAACCTAGTTCACTGGGAAGTTCAACGTACTACTAGAGGGGCATGGTTATTGGCAACAAACTAGCCTATTTTGTGGGGTCATGTGTGGAACGTCAACGCATGACTTTGACCCAAAAAACAAGAGAGGTTATACGACCAAGGTGGTGATTCTTCTTGGTCAGTCTTATAATACACCTTGGTGAGATGCCCCCTCCCACCGACTCAAAGTGTGTGTGTGTGGGGGGGGGCACAGTACTACTTCGTACTAGATGAACCTCCGTGGGGTCGGGGATTCCCGGTTAAATTGCGATGCACATGTGCCACATCAAATTTGTGATTTGGTAACTGAGAAGAACACATCGGTGGTCCCTCATATCGTCCACATTTGATCGGAAGCAAAGGAGGGAGGGGGGTTGATGCAGTCCGTCCGGTTTTGTGTTACGATACGGTGAGATGTCAGACCTAGCTATTTGGGGACATGCGTTCATAGCTAGGATTCCCCTCCCGGCAACACTAAGTGTGTGTGTGTGTGTTTGGCGCGGGGGGGGGGGGGGGATAGCAATAATAACATGCGCTTTGTGTGACATGTGCTACATCAAAGTTTTGCATTGGGTATTTGAACATCAAACCACCCTTTTCATACATATATTTGGTCCACATGCAAGTGTGTTCGTGTTCTGGCCCTTTCCCGTGTTTTTTTGGCCAAATTTATAAACAGCAGATGAGTCGGACGCAGCAACCGTCTACGATCGGGTACAAAATAGACACGATTACATAGGACTACCCATGTGTCGTGCTCCTGCCCCTATCGCCCACATGATCAAAGTAGATTGGGCTCCATGAGGCTTCCCTCCCCCTCTCGAAAATATCTACTCCCTCAAAATCTCAAAAATATCTACTCGCGTCCGTGTAGATGGTTTTTCTGTTTTATAGCACACGATTAGTATGTCTGGACCGTGTGTGATATATGTTACTCCCGCTCTGCTTCAATCAGTAGATCCAAATTTCTGTAGCCCCGACATTTTACTCCCGTCCCGCTTTGCTTCAATCCCTTGATCCAAATTTCTGGTAGCCCCGCCATTTTACCCCCGCCTAGTAAAATTTTCAGTACTCGTGACATTTCCTCAAACACCACCTTGGACCCCCTCCACACACACACCCCAATCCCCCGCTCACACACATACACACCACCCCTCCCTTGCTCCAAACCTAGCTAGGTCGTCGCCACCGCCGCCTCCATCGTCAATGTCTGCCGGTCTGCCCATGCAGCTTACCTACCGATATATATACCCTTTCCTCCCTGAGTTTCTTAGATGACGCGTGCAAAACGCCCCCTTTCCCAGAGATCCCCATCCCCACCCCCTCCCCCACTCTAGAGAGTCGGAACCTAAGCCTGGCTATGCTTCTCGGGGAGCTCGAGGAGCGAATGGCCCAAAAGAGCTTTACCGCGGCCTCTTCGCCCAATGTCGGCGAGGTGGCCGCCGAGGAAGCTGACGACAATGACTGGACCTAGATTGAACCTTTCAATCAGCGGGCTAGAGTATTCTGGCCTGTCATGGACGCCGGCTACGACATCGAGGTCGTCGACACCGACATCTTGACACGGGTTATTTCACAGGTTAAGTTACCCACCCCCAACCCTTCGGGTTTGACAACTGTCGCTCCCATCGATTGCCATGCCGCTCATCTCCTGCAGCTCGTTATGAACGCCCCTTTTGGTCATTTTTGAAGGACACGTTCTGTGATGCTGGCCTAGGATCCTAAGCTAGCAAGTCAGACCTCATCAACAACGACCACGAGGAGGAGCCAATCTGTGACAAGTGAGGAAACCCATGATTTGTTTTCTCGAACCCCTTTTGTAGTGAGAACCTATCCAGTATTTATTGCTATATTAGATTTTTTGCATTACGACTTGTTTGTTTCTACGGTTATGGTTGTTTGGTTGTTTGTAGTTAGCATATGTCCATTTTCAATTGCCATCTTTGGTTGTTCATAGTATGCCTTGTTTATTTCAGCTATTAACAATGTGATGTTCTATATGTGCTAGTATGACCTCTGCAGTTCAATTTCATCAATACCAAATTTAACAATAGCTCTATGAATGACTATATTTGGTTGTTGTTAAGCATGTTGTACTGCCTCCGAGTCTTTTTAGTTCGCATATAAGATTTGTCTAAAATCAGGCCTCTTAAAGGTTGACTAACTTTATAGAACAAAATACCAACATTCACAATATTAAATAAATATCAGAACATGTGTCATGAATTAAATTTTCATATTGTATAACTTTAGCATGCTAGATGTTGATATTTTTTCATATAAATAAGGTCAAAATTTATGAAGTTTGACTTCAGAAAATTCTTATACGGAGAGTAAAAAGGACCGGAGGGAGTATAGAACATGCCTTTCCATTTGATTTAACAATGGCACTGTTTGGATACTCTAACTTAGCTACAGGTTAGATTAGTTTCTAGCTCATGAAAGTTAAAAAGGGAGAGAGAGATGGGTGGAATAGTTGATTATATTGCTTGAGCCTCGTGGGAATATATATATAGGACTACAAGGTCGTCTTGGAGTACAAGTCAAGGTAGAATAAATCCTACGCTATCCTACGTTTCCTAAATAACAATGAACAAACTCTAGCCAAAGAGGTGTTTGGATGACAGTGTTAGATTGACAATAAATGCACTAGTAGAACTAGCCCCAATCAAAACCTCTTGGGTGGGATAGTTGTTTTGGGTGGGTTTGATGCAACTAGCTCAAACTAGCCCTCATGTTTGGATACTTTAGGGCTATTTGATCCCAAACTAACTCAAACTAACTCTAACCCATGGATCCAACAGGGCCACTAACTAGTGTACTTAGACTTGCACAATACAAGTCTAAATGACCACGTTTGCTTGTTTTTAATTATTAGGCTTGTTGAAGTTAATAACACACCTTTCCACTTCTTGTTTTAAATATTAGGTTTCTAACAATTTGGTCTTGCACATGTAGGTCCTGCTGTCAGAGGTTTTGACCCACTGTTTGACCCTTTTTGCATATGTGGAAGTGAGTTGTCCATTAATATCAGTCATGTCAAGACACTCAGAAAGATTGTTATGATAAAGAAATTAGTGACAAAAAACAACAAGATCTTTGTCTACACAATGAAGAAGACATCAGTTCACTACGGGATGGTACTAACTGTTATACCTTGTCTTTTTAATTCCTTTACGTCATTTCAAATCTAGAGAAGATATTTATGCATGTCCTTGTTTTCAGGCCTTTCCAAAGTAGTTAACTGATGATTACCTCTCAAACCACCTGTATGGTCGGGAGGCGACAAAGGTTTTCATAAAACACCCACGGTTCAATATTGAAGTGTTCTTGAAGAGGACGAAGAAAGGACGGTCAATCATCCACAGGCACTAACCTAAAGTTGCAAAGACCTTCAACATCAATGAGGGCTCAATATTCGCCTTCCGCTTCAACAGTTTTCTAGATGAGATTCATCTGTCTGTGTTCCATCTACAATGCTAATTTCGGAAGGTTGTAGATGTTGCATGTGAAACTTGGTGCTGGTGCAGTTGTGTAATGGGGTAGCTGAGTGCTGAAGCTATATGATGTTGTACTCTGATGTATATCAATTATGAAATCCTGCTTCCTTAATATGGAAATGAAATATATTGTGTGCTTAATATGAAATGTCAATTAGATTAATAAATGGATTATTAGTAATAGGGCAATTGGCCTGCTAATGGCCAATTAGCCTACTAATTGGGTTTCTCTGTTGCAAACGGTTATTGAGAAAACACCATGGGTAATGACCTCAAGCAACACACACAGTTTCTAGGAATAAACCGTGTTGGATCAATGAACAATCACACACGACACCATCTTGAAAACTGTTTGCGCTAGGCCACCTTGCGCAAATGATTACCACATAAAAAGTGTGTGTGATGGACAACCTTTGCCACACAGTTCTTCTACGCACCGTGTCTGATGCATTCAATAACGCAAATGATAAAATTGTTAATATCATGTGCAATGGCAACACTATCACAAATGATTTAATGGGGAAAATTGTGTGTGATGTACCTGCGAACGGAAACGTTTTCCTCGGAGTGATTGTGTGGGATGTATATACAAACGGAAACATACTTCTTGGATTAACAATGTGGGTTGTACATACTAACAGAAACGTATTCCTTGGATTGACTATGTGGAATGTACATACGAACGGAAATGTTTAGCGGGGACTGACTGTGTGGGATGTACCTATGACCAGAAATGACTTCGTGTGTATAATTGTATTTTGAGCACTACTATACGTATAAGCGTATTTGATCACTCGCCGGTCGCACACGACCTCATTTTGCCGAGCGTGTGTGCCAGGAGGTCATATTCCCGATGGTTTTTGGGTCGTGTGGGAAGGACCCCCCTATCACAGTCACTCACCTGGCGACAGTTCCGAACACCATCGCGGAAAGGGGTTAAAAACCGTTTGCATAGCACCTCGCTATACCAGTGACACATCCTATGTGAGGTTGAGAGCCATTTGAGTGACTCCACCAGCCATATGGGTGAGAGCATCCTTGAGGGAGTGAGTGAGCCACAACACTTAGTTAGTGAGATAGTTGAGATGGCATGTGAGGCCACTATGATTTCTAACGACTTAACCTCAATTTGAGTGTGTTTTTTTCTTTGGTGATAGATGTCCAACAAGACAAAGCGCCAATCCTAGATGAGTCCATACATCCAATGAACAAACCAATGGCCATGATGGATGATTACACACCCCCACAGGGTACCATCAGGATGATGAAGCTATTGACCAAGCGTCAATTTTTTCCACGTCACCTACAGCACATGAGGGGAACTCTAAAGGTAACAGAGGTGATGGTACTTAACTTGTCCCACTAGTGGACTATCTTGACATGGATTGCTTCCATGATGTTGATCACCTTACGGATTCACCACATACTATGTATTCTACATGCTTAGATATGCCACCCATTTATGATGAATATGATGATGGGCATGTTGAATTGCCTGGTTGTGATGCTATGCTCCATAGGATATCATGTGAAACTTCTATTGGTCACATTATGTTTGACAATCCATTAAACATGTCATATGCTATGAGTGAGATCTCCCCTATTGCATCATTTCAATCTCAACATAGTAACTATGCATGCCCCATTGAAATAAATACCATTTGCACTTATGGCATAGATGATGACATGATGGTTATTGGATTTTGCATCTCTTGCGATGATATTGCTATGCTACCTTTGCAAAATTTGTGGAATTCATCTCATATGCCATGCCATGAAAATTATTGTGCATCGCCTGATTGCATCGGTTGTTTGCACCATATGCATACCATTCATGACAATGCTCTAGATATTACTAGTGATGCATTACACAATTTGAGTCTCTATTATCTATACATAAGAACAAAGCTATCATGATGGATGACATGTTTCTATATCATGCATCTCATTTATTTGAGCATTGGATATTTTGTTCTAACCAACACATGCACGTGCGCATCATAATGGATGATGTGTACATATACCACGCACACACAATTTCCCCTTTTCCTTTGTTTGGTGTAGGTACTTATGAACACTCGACCTCACAATCCCATGAGTTGACGAAACAAGCTCTTGAGAGCAACGATGATTTGGGATCCCATGGGTTGTCCTTTCCAACGTTTCCTTCATGCAAGAACTTTGCGCATATCTTTTACTTGGCTCTCACACGGATATGGGCTATATAATACTTATTACCTTATGCCCATTTTACCATGTTCACTTTGTATGTTATGCTTGCTTTTATGCCTTTGCCATGCAAATGTGACCCTTGCTTGCATTTACCCATGATTCACCATTCTACTACTACTATGTGTATTTGCATGCTTGGTGAATATACTTGTTGCTATTGCCATGTTCTATCCATGATCCATTCTATTATTGATTCTTGTGTTGGGAGAGTCGTGATGTTTCATTGCTATTTACATAGAACTTCTTGCCAATACAATGACGATACATTACTCAGATCTTGTTTTCATGCTTGTGATATGTCATGCGCATTATATTTGCACACATGACATCATTTCCATTATTACTTCTAGTATGTTGCATCTTCGCACTACTAGCTTGCATGACTTGTTTACTAGGATCACTTGCTTTGTCGCATCACCCATGATACAAAATTTCTCATTGCATTGGGTTGATAACATATATATACATGCCTCTCACTTGATTTACATTGATAATTATCACTTGTCTCCAATAGTTGCATCTCTCATATTCACTTGTCGTGAGTGCAACCATGCCATGCTTGTTGATCTTGGAGACTTGGACACCTTATTTGTGAAGCATTCTCATTTGATTGAGCCTAATGTCTTTGGTTGTAGTTGCATCATATGCTTTCATACCATGCCACACCTTGTCCTTTCTCATGATAAGAATGATGAAAACACTTGTTGGGTATCTCACCACATGAATGATAAGCTTTGCTTTATGCCAACCTCATTTGTTTTTTCGAGTGTTTGTCATGTTCTTTAGTTTTGAAGGATTCACAAGGCGGTACCATCGCGAGGCATATTGGTCATGCGAAGGCGTACATGATGCGCAACACGAACATTTCGACATCCTCATAAAGGTGAATTCCTTCCTTGTGAGACATCCTCGCATAAGAATATTGGATGAGCCATACTTTCATTGTTGTCTCCTTCTTCTTGTCTACATGATACATATATTGGATGGAGGACCGACATTGGAGATGGACCCTATGGACCTTCAAGTTGTGGAGCGCTTGGAATTAGACCACCACTCTTGCAACGACATTGAGCAATTGTATGCCATGAAACGTTTGCCATATTACACCAACACTTACATATTTGTTGATGAGCATGCTAGATGGAAACATTCCTTCAATGAAAAATTTGCACCTTATGCATGGATTGACTTACATTATGATTGCCTTGTTGCATCTTGTATTACCATGTCATCCATGATATATGAGCTTGTGCATGTTCTTAGCAAATTTGTTGTGATCTTCCTTGAGGGCATATTCATACCTCATCATCATATTGCCCATAATCAATTGCGTGATCACATAATCACATGGAGAACCAATTGTCATGTTCATGCTCTTCAGAAACAATCACACTATGACATCATTTTGCACAATGGTAGAATTTTTAGCTTTGTGCACCATGCCAATTACTGAAACTTTGTGCGCACAACAAATGCTTTTGCTCCATGAATGCTTTGCATATCATTATATATCATTTGGCTAAGCTTCATGCACCTTTTCATGATCAATCTCATCGGACGACCTCATGCTTACTTGATGGACACCTCGTGTGCGCTAACCATTGTATTTTTGAGTGTCGTTTGTGTTTGCTCTTTTTGCATGTATACCACTCTGGAGACACCTTGGAGTACTTGGATTGCACAGTGTCTTCAACTCTGTCCAACTACAAGTCTGTCCATGACTACTGATGAGGTTTATGATCCGAGGTCAGATATTTCCCAAGGGAGGGGGGAGATGATGGAGAGCATCCTATGATCATTCCCATGTACACTATGACTACTCCCCAAGCACCAACTAGACATATGACGAGACCTCAAGCATACGCCATTGGACACAAGGTGAACCCGCTCCTAAATGCTTCCCCTTTCCATTCATGCGAGACGTGGTTGCTACCTAATGAAAGGCACTACATGTGGTTAGGTACCAAGAGGACCCTCTTGGAGATGCTCGAAGCGATGGACAAGTCCCCAAGTACACGAACGAAGAAGACCGACAAAAGGAACCGGAGAAAGTTCCTAGGACCCGGACATCCAGCCAAGCCCCGGACATTCGACCCAGGGCTGGACCAAAAGCTCGTAGCTCACGAGCTTAATGAGCGCTCGATAGTTCGGCTCGTTAAGCTCGAAGCTCGCTTCTTAATGAACAGAGCCAATCATAGATTTCAGCTCGTTAAGCTTAACGAGCTTAACAAACGAGCTAACGAGTTTCACGCATAGCTCGTTAAGCTCATTAGTAACAACATAACACATATTTTCATTTTACGTGACAAATTTTCATCTTGAAAACCACACCTACGCATTCATACCGTATATCGAAACACATTATAATCTGTTAACGAGCGCTCGCGAGCGCTCACGAGCTTAACGAGCTTCAAACGAGCCGAGCCGAGCAGGCTTTTCTGCTCGTTAATCTTAACGAGCTTAACGAGCACGAGCTTAACGAGTACGAGCTTAACGAGCCGAGCTGCTCGTTAGTCCACCCCTAATTCGACCCAAGCCTCCCGGACAACTGGCCGACACCCCGGAAATCTGGCTGAAGACTACAACACCAAAAACCACATATTCCCTGGACATCCGGTCCCCAGTCTGGACATCCGGCCCCTGTTGAAGGCTCGGGCATCCGCGCCTTGCTCGGACATCTGGCATCTATCTACGCACATCGTAACGGGCCTCTGGCCCATGTATCCTTCCAACTCGCCCAAACTTGTACTAGAACTATTTATAGACCTCCCCCTCCTCCTTCTAGGGTTAGCATTATGATAGCTCATTTTGGAGATTAGAGCATTTCTCATCCACTTGTACCCCTACTCCATTGGAGACCGAGGCCTCCTAGGAGAAGATCCCCCAAGTGGATTCAAGACCCCGTCAAAGGAAGACCCCCTCGTGGATTCAAGCCCCCATATCCTCCTGGATTGGGAAGAACTACCGACCGATTGTATCGTCCCTTGTTGTGTTTGGATCGTGTGTCTTGTTGTGTAATCGGATCTAGCACATATGTAATCGAATCTCGTCGATTTGATTGTTTTTGGATCGTTTCCCTCGTGTTTTTCCCTCATGTGTTCTTGGTGTTCTTTGCGAGATCCGCTCCAATCATGAAAGATTGCCCCCTAGGGATTCCACCCTACATCAAATGTCTACTAGTGGGACTAGAGCATCACCTTCACCTATGTTATCATTCTCATTGCACTCAAGTGGTGTAGGTAAGGTGGTAAAGACCACATGCTGGTCATCTTCATCTTGATGGAACCATGTGGGGGGTGCATCATATTCCACCATCGCCATCGTATTGTCCAAAGGAAGGACAAAGTCATCAAGAATCAGCGTGTCATCGTATATGGGACCTAGCACCAATTGAGAAGACACAATAGAGGTAGAGGTTAAGTCGTTAGAAATCAAAATGGCCTCACATGCCCTATCAACTATCACTCTCTCTCTATGTGGTGGCTCACTCACTCCCTCAAGGTATGTGCACTCAAAGTCACATATGGTGGAGTCACTCATCTCACTCAACTGGTGGGGGTTGTGGCTCTCCTCACATGAACTTTGGGGAAACTCATCATATATGGGGCTAGTGGAACTCGCTCTCACTCTCAATATGGTGGCATAAGTCACTCAAGTCATCTACAAACGCCGCCGTGGTCAAAGGGCAAATCCCATGCTCAACCATCTCGCCACCGTTGCCGTGGGTGAAGGTCGAAAATGGCACATCATCAGTCTCGCCTCCAAAGATGGAAGCATCATCCTTGCTTGTCACCATGTCGCTCGCTTCCAAAGCATGTTCCTTGAGAGGCGCCATAGTCATAGTAATCGCCGTGCCGTCTTGAAAAAGAGTTGTGGTAGACTCGGCATCATCAATGCCACAAAGAGGGATGGTTGTGAAGTCGAACTTGGGAGCATCGTCTTGGAGCTCGTCGGGCTTGGACATCTTTGTGGTACTACCCTCATGCTCGTTGTCGTGGAGCTTGGTCGTCACGGAGTGTGCTTCGGGTGGAGAAGTCTTGGCCTTCATGAGTTCTTGTTGCGCCTTGAGAGAACCAATGTAGTTGTCGTCGCGGGACTTGTAGTTCTCAAGGAAGATAGTCTTGGAGATGTCGTTGTTCAATCTCATCATGAAGTGGAACTTGATCAAAATGGGTTCGTGCATGCCGGCTCATCGCAAGGCTTTCTTCATCTCCTTGAAGTACTCGTCGATGGACTTGGATCCTTGGATGGTGTTCTCCAATTGGCATTGAAGATGTCCCGTTTAGGTGTAAGGAAAAACTCTCGCCGCATAGCTTTCTTTGTCTTGGGCCAACTCATGTCGAAGGTCTTCTAAGGTGTGTGAAGCCACCATGTCGACGCATAGTCGTGGAAGTTACTTGTGGCACACTTCACTTGACCTTCGGAAGGGACTTGATGTGGCTTGAGGTAGTCGTCCATCTTGCGCTCCCACTCGAGATACTCCTGGGGTCTTGAGTCCCATAGAAAGGAAGCTCATGGTCGGTGTCGAGGTCGTAGTAGCTCGTGGAAGTCGCAGACTTGAGCTTGGGGAGCTTCTCTTGGGCGTAATCTTGAGGTGCTTGTAGGCGAAGATGTCGCATGTCCAAAGGTGAAGATGCCTTGAAGTTGCTTGGCAAAGATGCCAAGGTAAATGGTGAAGTTGTAGAGCGGTGGTTGGTGTTGAGCTCTTGACCTTCACGTTCTCGTCGATGATGGTGTCGATGTCGATGTGACCTTGCCGAAGATGGTAGCTTGGAAGGATGTGCACTTGACCGTCTTTCAAAAACGAGGAAGATATCTTGTAGGAATTGATGAGGGATTTGATCTCCTCCATTTGAGCATCCATCTTGGCGTCCAAGTAGTTTTTGGTGACATCGAACTCGTCGTTGTTATTGTAGACCGAAGTAGATGTGCTTTGCCTATCCATCATGCTCAAGCAAAATGTGAGTGGAAGATAGGAAGGAACTAGACCAAATGTACCTTGTCCAATGTTGAAGATGGATCAATGATCACTCAATAATGGATTATGGAAATAGCACAATTGATACCAGATCTTGTCAATTCTCACACCTACACAAGTAAAGCTTATGGAGCAGCTTGGTGAGGATAGTGGCACAAAAATTTGATGCAATTGTTAGCAAGAGTCAATAACGTTGAAAGAGATTCACAAATTTGCAAGTGAAACAAGTAGACCAATAGCAATGAATGGCACATGAAAACACACACACAGATAGATAAATGGGGTCGTGCAACCAAGGAATGAGCACAAAATGTGGAATCCACAGAAAACGCTCATGTTGCTCAACTCTAGAGAGACGCTAGCATGATTGCTCAATAGGAGGATACGACACTTGTGCACAACTTATGAGATGCAAAATGTATCAACTTTCTATCCCAAGTATGCTATGTATGTATGGTTCCCCGTGTTCCATACACGATGATCCAAGATGATCAATATGGTAGTATGATATGCAATGTGGCGATGCTACGACTATTACTTACAAGCTCTTTGTTTCTCTTTGCTTGAAAGCTTATTTTTTATGGCCACTATGCGAAATGCACAAACCAAGATAGCAATTGCTTACAAGCTCTTTGTTTTTCTCTTTGCTTAAAAGCTTATTCTCTTTGTTTCTTTTATTATGGCTACTATATGAAATGCACAAACCAAGATAGCAATTGTGTATATGCAGCAACAATCTTGTGACACAAGAGATGATATGATAATACCAAGATGAGGATACCAAGATGATATGGTATGTATGCAATGCAAGGTATTATCACTAATGTGCACAAGTAACATTGCTGGCAATATTCAATGGCTAGTCTTGATTGGCAAGTGATGCCAAAAGGGCTAGGGATTAACAATGCAATGGCAAGGGAGAATATACAATGATGTTGTCGAGGTTACCGTTCTTGCTTACGGTTGATGGTGTGAAAATGATGAAGTGGTCAATGTCAATGACGACCTCATGGCGATGATTAGTGGTGGTGTTCTCGATGTCGAACCGTTCCGACTTAGCTGATACACCTTAGGAAACGGAAAAACCGCAAAGTCAAGATCTGAAATGTCAAATGGTGGTAGCGGAATGCGGTGATAGTTAAGGAAATATTGGTGGAAACCTGATCAAAATGGGTTAAGGTAGCGGAAGGGTATGATGGGCTATACACGGTGTCGGAGTTGAAGGCACAGTCCCTAAGTAGTCTAAACACCTTAGGAGACACAAACAACAACTCAAACAACCTCAAATGCAAAGGGGAAATATAATGGGTTAGCTTGTGGAAGTCGGTGGTGGTAATGCGGATGATATGGTGGATGCCCTAGGCAAAGATGCCAACGTTCCAAAATTTGATGGATTCAAATGATGGCGGTAGTATTTTCGTGTGATGGGGAATGTTAATAGCTTCAAAACGAGCTAAAGAACGTCAAAATCGGACTCTATATGAATTAGTTATGGACAAAACGGTGAAACAAGGAAGGCTGAAATCCAAGGGGTCGGACATCCGGGGGCTTGGCCGGAAATCCGGGGCCTGATGTCCAGAACCGCGTGCGAATTTGCACTCCAGGAGCCGGATGTCTGGGCTACGGGCCGGATGTCCGGGGGGCAGATGTCCGGGGCCATGAGTCAGATGTGCGGGCTAAAAAAAATCCAAGGATGAACTCGATGAACTCGATTTTGGGTGCGGAAATTGATGTTTTCGGGGGCAAAATTGAGGAGATTTCATGGAACCACTAGTAACACAACAAATCCTCGGAGAAACTTGGGGGAAAGATAGATCCACTAGTAACACAGCAAATCCATGGATCAAATCCAACAAAACATTATCAAACCAACAAATCACAAAAAAATTGGGGGCTATTTTTGGTGGGGATTTTTGAAATTGGACAAAATTAGAGCAAAATTTAGGCTAGAAGTGGGGGTATAGGTACTCCAAATTCGTGATCAACCATGACTCTGATCCAAGATGATGTAGGGTGGAACTCTAGGGGTCAATCTTTCACGATTTGGAGGGGGATTCCCGTAGAACACAAATAACACACGAAGAACACAAAGGGGAAAAACAAGAGGAAACACTCAAATTGACTTGATTCAATCACACATGTGCTAGATCCAAACACAGAAAGAGAGATACAAAGGTCCAAATCCTACAAAGGGGGATACAAATGAACTAGTTCATCTCCATGAAGGAGGTCTTGAATCCTTGGAGGATGTTCCCTAGATGGGGTCTTGAATCCACTAGGGATCTTCTCACATGGAGGCCTTGAACTCCATGGGAGTGGTATCTCTCTCTCTCTCTCTCTCTCCCTCTCTCCCTCTCTCTCTCAAGAGTAGAGTAGGTAGAAGCAAAGCTCACATACAGCTATCACTTTCCTAACCCTAGAAAGGAGGAGGGGGATGTCTATATATAGTCTAAGCCACGAAGGGGTAAGTGGGAAACAGATACATGGGCCTCTGGCCCGGGGCTGCACAGGCAGGCGTAGAATGTCCGGGCTGCGGGTCAGATGTTCGGGCTCACGTGAGACACCGGATGTCTGGCCCAAAGGTGGCCAAACTTCTGGTGTGTTGTGGCATCGATGCTGGATTTCTGGGGAAGGTTGGATGTCCGGATGGTGGCAAGGCGCCGGATGTCCAGCCGCTGATGTCTCACTCATCTGTTGGTGTAGTTGTTGGGTGGTTGCACACACGCCGGATGTACGACCCTTGGCGCGGATATCTGGCCGTTGTAGCTTCAGCAGTTCCATCTTCTTCCGTTGTTGGTTCCATGCTTCCCTCGCGGATGGTGTAGTTGTTCCTTGGCGCTTGCACTCCTCCTCATCGTCTGTGAAGCTCCGCCAATACCTATGCATGCACACAAGAGGGGTGTCAAGTAGTATACCATCCTCGAAGGGGTCAAGTGAGCATGTGTAAAGGAGATGATTCACCTTTGTGTATGTGAAGTAGATTTTGTTGGGGAACGTTGCAGAAAATTAAAATTTTTCCTACGGTTTCACCAAGATCCATCTATGAGTTCATCTAAGCAACGAGTCTAGGGAGAGAGTTTGCATCTACATACCACTTGTAGATCGCGTGTGGAAGCTTGCAAGGTGATGATGTAGTCATACTCGACGTGATCCAAATCACCGATGACCAGCGCCAAACGGACGGCACCTCCGCGTTCAACACACGTACGGAACAGCCACGTCTCCTCCTTCTTGATCCAGCAAGGAAGGGAGGAGAGGTTGAGGGAGATGGCACCAGCAGCAGCACGACGGCGTGGTGTTGATGGAGCTGCAGTACTCCGGCAGAGCTTCGCTAAGCACTATGGAGGTGGAGGAGGTGTTGGGGAGGGAGAAGGAGGCAACCAAAGGCCAGGGCGTTCAGGTATGAAGTCCCTCCTCTCCCCCACTATATATAGGGGTGCCAAGGGGGGGTGGCCGGCCCTAGGAGATCCAATCTCCTAGGGGGTGCGGCGGCCAAGGGGGGTTTTCCCTCCCCCCAAGGCACCTAGGAGGTGCCTTACCCTCCTAGGACTCTTGCCCCCTTAAACCCTAGGCGCATGGCCCTATGTGGGGCTGGTGCCCTTGGCCCATTAGGCCAAGGCGCACCCCCCTACAGCCCATGTGGCCCCCCGGGACAGGTGGACCCACCCGGTGGACCCCCGGGACCCTTCCGGTGGTCCCGGTACAATACCGATAACCCCGAAACTTGTCCCGATGCCCGAAACAGGACTTCCCATATATAAATCTTTACCTCCGGACCATTCCGGAACTCCTCGTGACGTCCGGGATCTCATCCGGGACTCCGAACAACATTCGGGTTACTGCATATACATATCCCTATAACCCTAGCGTAACTGAACCTTAAGTGTGTAGACCCTACGGGTTCGGGAGACATGCAGACATGACCGAGACTCTCTCAGTCAATAACCATCAGCGGGATCTGGATACCCATGATGGCTCCCACATGCTCCTCGATGTTGTCATCGGATGAACCACTATGTCGAGGATTCGATCAAACCCTGTATGCAATTCCCTTTGTCAATCGGTACGTTACTTGCCCGAGACTCGATCGTCGGTATCCCAATACCTTGTTCAGTCTCGTTACCGGCAAGTCACTTTACTCGTACCGTAATGCATGATCCCGTGTCCAACACCTTGGTCACATTGAGCTCAATATGATGATGCATTACCGAGTGGGCCCAGAGATACCTCTCCGTCATACGGAGTGACAAATCCCAGTCTCGATCCGTGTCAACCCAACAGCTACTTTCGGAGATACCTGTAATGCACCTTTATAGTCACCCAGTTACGTTGTGACGTTTGGTACACCCAAGGCACTCTTACGGTATCCGGGAGTTACACGATCTCATGGTCGAAGGAAGAGATACTTGACACTTGCAAAGCTCTAGCAAAACGAACTACACGATCTTTTATGCTATGCTTAGGATTGGGTCTTGTCCATCACATCATTCTCCTAATGATGTGGTCCCGTTATCAATGACATCCAATGTCCATAGTCAGGAAACCATGACTATCTGTTGATCACAACGAGCTGGTCAACTAGAGGCTTACCAGGGACATAGTGTGGTCTAAGTATTCACACGTGTATTACGATTTCCGGATAATACATTTATAGCATGAATAAAAGACAATTATCATGAACAATGAAATATAATAATACTTTTATTATTGCCTCTAGGGCATATTTCCAACAGTCTCCCACTTGCACTAGAGTCACTAATCTAGTTACATTGTGATGAATCGAACACCCATAGAGTTCTGGTGTTGATCATGTTTTGCACGCGAGAGAGGTTTAGTCAGCGGATCTACGACATTCAGATCCGTGTGCACTTTGCAAATCTCTATGTCTCCATCTTGAACATTTTCACGGATGGAGTTGAAACGACGCTTGATGTGCCTGGTCTTCTTGTGAAACCTGGGCTCCTTTGCGAGGGCAATAGCTCCAGTGTTGTCACAGAAGAGATTGATCGGCCCCGACGCATTGGGTATGACTCCTAGGTCGGTGATGAACTCCTTCACCCAAATCGCTTCATGTGCTGCCTCCGAGGCTGCCATGTACTCCGCTTCACACGTAGATCCCGCCAAGACGCTCTGCTTGCAGCTGCACCAGCTTACTGCTCCACCATTCAACATATACACGTATCCGGTTTGTGACTTAGAGTCATCCAGATCTGAGTCGAAGCTAGCATCGACGTAACCCTTTACGACGAGCTCTTCGTCTCCTCCATAAACGAGAAACATGTCCTTTGTCCTTTTCAGGTACTTCAGGATATTCTTGACCGCTGTCCAGTGTTCCTTGCCGGGATTACTTTGGTATCTTGCTACCAAACTTACGGCAAGGTTTACATCGGGTCTGGTACACAGCATGGCATACATAATAGATCCTATGGCTGAAGCATAGGGGATGACACTCATCTCTTCTTTATCTTTTGCCGTGGTCGGTGACTGAGCTGAGCTCAGTCTCATACCTTGTAACATAGGCAAGAACCCCTTCTTGGACTGATCCATTCTGAATCTCTTCAAAATCTTATCAAGGTATGTGCTTTGTGAAAGACCTATGAGGCGTCTCGATCTATCTCTATAGATCTTGATGCCTAATATATAAGCAGCTTCTCCAAGGTCCTTCATTGAAAAACACTTATTCAAGTAGGCCTTAATGCTGTCCAGAAATTCTATATTATTTCCCATCAGGAGTATGTCATCTACATATAATATGAGAAATGCTACAGAGCTCCCACTCACTTTCTTGTAAACGCAGGCTTCTCCATAAGTCTGCATAAACCCAAACGCTTTGATCATCTCATCAAAGCGAATGTTCCAACTCCGAGATGCTTGCACCAGTCCATAAATGGATCGCTGGAGCTTGCATACTTTGTTAGCGTTCCGAGGATCGACAAAACCTTCCGGCTGCATCATATACAGTTCTTCCTTAAGATGCCCGTTAAGGAATGCTGTTTTGACGTCCATCTGCCATATCTCATAATCATAGTATGCGGCAATTGCTAACATGATTCGGACGGACTTTAGCTTCGCTACGGGAGAGAATGTCTCGTCGTAGTCAATCCCTTGAACCTGTCGATAACCCTTAGCGACAAGTCGAGCTTTATAGATGGTAACATTACCATCCGCGTCCATCTTCTTCTTAAAGATCCATTTGTTTTCTATCGCTCGCCGATCATCGGGCAAGTCTGTCAAAGTCCATACTTTGTTTTCATACATGGATTCTATCTTGGATTTCATGGCTTCAAGCCATTTGTTGGAATCCGGGCCCGCCATTGCTTCTTCATAGTTCGAAGGTTCATTGTTGTCTAACAACATGATTTCCAGGACAGGGTTGCCGTACCACTCTGGTGCGGAATGTGTCCTTGTGGACCTACGAAGTTCAACAGTAACTTGATCCGAAGTACTTTGATCATTATCATGGTTTTCCTCTTCAGTTGGTGTGGGCATCACAGGAACGGTTTCCTGTGCTGCGTCACTATCCCGCTCAAGAGGTAGTACTTCATCAAGTTCTACTTTCCTCCCACTTACTTCTTTCGAGAGAAACTCTTTTTCCAGAAAGCATCCGTTCTTGGCAACAAAGATCTTGCCTTCGGATCTTAAGTAGAAGGTATACCCTATAGTTTCCTTAGGGTATCCTATGAATACGCATTTTTCTGACTTGGGTTCGAGCTTTTCAGGTTGAAGTTTCTTGACATAAGCTTCGCATCCCCAAACTTTTAGAAACGACAGCTTAGGTTTCTTTCCAAACCATAATTCATACGGTGTCGTCTCAACGGATTTAGACGGTGCCCTATTTAAAGTGAATGTAGCTGTCTCTAGAGCGTATCCCCAAAATGATAGCGGTAAATCGGTAAGAGACATCATAGACCGCACCATATCCAATAGAGTGCGATTACGACGTTCGGACACACCGTTTCGCTGAGGTGTTCCAGGCGGCGTGAGCTGTGAAACGATTCCACATTTCTTTAAGTGTGTACCAAATTCGTGACTTAAGTATTCTCCTCCACGATCTGATCGTAAGAATTTTATATTTCGGTCACGTTGATTCTCTACCTCATTCTGAAATTCCTTGAACTTTTCAAAGGTCTCAGACTTGTGTTTCATTAAGTAGACATACCCATATCTACTCAAGTCATCTGTGAGAGTGAGAACATAACGATATCCTCCGCGAGCCTCAACGATAATTGGACCGCACACATCGGTATGTATGATGTCCAACAAGTTGGTTGCTCGCTCCATTGTTCCGGAGAACGGAGTCTTGGTCATTTTACCTAAGAGGCATGGTTCGCACGTGTCAAACGATTCATAATCAAGAGACTCTAAAAGTCCATCGGCATGGAGCTTCTTCATGCGCTTGACACCAATGTGACCAAGGCGGCAGTGCCACAAGTATGTGGGACTATCGTTATCAACTTTAAATCTTTTGGCATCTACACTATGAACATGTGTAATATTACGCTCGAGATTCATTAAGAATAAACCATTGACCATCGGAGCATGACCATAAAACATATCTCTCATATAAATCGAACAACCATTATTCTCAGACTTAAATGAGTAGCCATCTCGTATTAAACGAGATCTAGATACAATGTTCATGCTCAAACTTGGCACTAAATAACAATTATTAAGGTTCAAAACTAATCCCGTAGGTAAATGTAGAGGCAGCGTGCCGACAGCGATCACATCGACTCTAGAACCATTCCCGACGCGCATCGTCACCTCGTCCTTCGCCAGTCTCCGTTTATTCCGCAGCTCCTGCTGTGAGTTACAAATATGAGCAACGGCACCGGTATCAAATACCCAGGAGTTACTACGAGTACTGGTAAGGTACACATCAATCACATGTATATCAAATATACCTTTGGTGTTGCCGGCCTTCTTATCCGCTAAGTATTTGGGGCAGTTCCGCTTCCAGTGACCCTTCCCCTTGCAATAAAAGCACTCAGTCTCAGGCTTGGGTCCATTCTTTGACTTCTTCCCGGTAACTGGCTTACCAGGCGCGGCAACATCTTTGCCGTCCTTCTTGAAGTTCTTCTTACCCTTGCCCTTCTTGAACTTAGTGGTCTTATTGACCATCAACACTTGATGTTCTTTCTTGATTTCAGCCTCTGCTGACTTCAGCATCGAGAACACTTCAGGAATGGTCTTTTCCATTCCCTGCATGTTGTAGTTCATCACAAAGCTCTTGTAGCTTGGTGGGAGCGACTGGAGGATTCTGTCAATGACCGCCTCATCTGGGAGGGTAATGTTCAGCTGGGTCATACGGTTGTGCAACCCAGACATCTTCAGGATGTGCTCACTGACAGAACTGTTCTCCTCCATCTTACAACTGTAGAACTTGTCGGAGACATCATATCTCTCGACCCGGGCATGAGCTTGAAAAACTAGTTTCAGCTCTTCGAACATCTCATATGCTCCGTGATGCTCAAAACGCTTTTGGAGCCCCGGTTCTAAGCTGTAAAGCATGCCGCACTGAACGAGGGAGTAATCATCAGCGCGAGACTGCCAAGCATTCATAATGTCTTGGTTCTCTGGGGCGGGAGCGTCACCTAGCGGTCCTTCTAGGACATATTGTTTCCTGGCAGCTATGAGGATGATCCTCAGGTTCCGGACCCAGTCCGTATAGTTGCTGCCATCATCTTTCAGCTTGGTTTTCTCTAGGAACGCGTTGAAGTTCATGTTGACATTAGCGTTGGCCATTGATCTACAAGACATATTTGCAAAGGTTTTAGACTAAGTTCATGATAATAAAGTTCTAATCAAATTATGAACTCCCACTTAGATTAGACATCCCTTTGGTCATCTAAGTGTTACACGATCCGAGTCGACTAGTCCGTGTCCGATCATCACGTGAGACGGACTAGTCATCGTCGGTGAACATTTTCATGTTGATCGTATCTTCCATACGACTCGTGTTCGACCTTTCGGTCTCCGTGTTCCGAGGCCATGTCTGCACATGCTAGGCTCGTCAAGTTAACCCTAAGTGTTTTCGCTGTGTAAAACTGTCTTACATCCGTTGTATGTGAACGTAAGAATCCATCACACCCGATCATCACGTGGTGCTTAGAAACGACGAACTGTAGCAACGGTGCACAGTTAGGGGAGAACACTTCTTGAAATTTTATAAGGGATCATCTTATTTACTACCGTCGTCCTAAGTAAACAAGATGCATAATACATAATAAACATCACATACAATTATATAGTTGTGACATGATATGGCCAATATCATATAGCTCCATTGATCTTCATCTTCGGGGCTCCATGATCATCTTGTCACCGGCTTGACACCATGATCTCCATCATCATGATCTCCATCATCGTGTCTTCATGAAGTTGTCACGCCAACGACTACTTCTACTTCTATGACTAACGTTTAGCAATAAAGTAAAGTAGTTTACATGACGTTATTCAATGACACGCAGGCCATACAAAAAATAATGACAACTCCTATGGCTCCTGCCGGTTGTCATACTCATCGACATGCAAGTCGTGAATCCTATTACAAAGAACATGATCTCATACATCACAATTCATCATTCATCACAACTTCTGGCCATATCACATCACATGATCAATCGCTGCAAAAACAAGTTAGACGTCCTCTAATTGTTGTTGCATCTTTTACGTGGCTGCAATTGGGTTCTAGCAAGAACGTTTTCTTACCTACGAATCACCACAACATGATTTTGTCAACTTCTATTTACCCTTCATAAGGGCCCTGTTCATCGATTCCGCTCCAACTAAGGTGGGAGAGACAGACACCCGCCAGCCACCTTATGCAACTTGTGCATGTCAGTCGATGGAACCGGTCTCACGTAAGAGTACGTGTAAGGTTGGTCCGGGCCGCTTCATCCCACAATACCGTTGAGCAAGAAAAGACTAGTAGAGGCAAGTAAGATGACAAAATCCACGCCCACAACAAAGTTGTGTTCTACTCGTGCAAAGAGAACTACGCATAGACCTAGCTCATGATGCCACTGTTGGGGAACGTTGCAGAAAATTAAAATTTTTCCTACGGTTTCACCAAGATCCATCTATGAGTTCATCTAAGCAACGAGTCTAGGGAGAGAGTTTGCATCTACATACCACTTGTAGATCGTGTGCGGAAGCTTGCAAGGTGATGATGTAGTCGTACTCGACGTGATCCAAATCACCGATGACCAGCGCCAAACGGACGGCACCTCCGCGTTCAACACACGTACGGAACAGCCACGTCTCCTCCTTCTTGATCCAGCAAGGAAGGGAGGAGAGGTTGAGGGAGATGGCACCAGCAGCAGCACGACGGCGTGGTGTTGATGGAGCTGCAGTACTCCGGCAGAGCTTCGCTAAGCACTATGGAGGTGGAGGAGGTGTTGGGGATGGAGAAGGAGGCAACCAAAGGCCAGGGCGTTCAGGTATGAAGTCCCTCCTCTCCCCCACTATATATAGGGGTGCCAAGGGGGGTGGCCGGCCCTAGGAGATCCAATCTCCTAGGGGGTGCGGCGGCAAAGGGGGGGGGGGTTTCCCTCCCCCCAAGGCACCTAGGAGGTGCCTTACCCTCCTAGGACTCTTGCCCCCTTAAACCCTAGGCGCATGGGCCTATGTGGGGCTGGTGCCCTTGGCCCATTAGGCCAAGGCGCACCCCCCTACAGCCCATGTGGCCCCCCGGGACAGGTGGACCCACCCGGTGGACCCCCGGGACCCTTCCGGTGGTCCCGGTACAATACCGATAACCCCGAAACTTGTCCCGATGCCCGAAACAGGACTTCCCATATATAAATCTTTACCTCCGGACCATTCCGGAACTCCTCGTGACGTCCGGGATCTCATCCGGGACTCCGAACAACATTCGGGTTACTGCATATACATATCCCTATAACCCTAGCGTAACTGAACCTTAAGTGTGTAGACCCTACGGGTTCGGGAGACATGCAGACATGACCGAGACTCTCTCAGTCAATAACCATCAGCGGGATCTGGATACCCATGATGGCTCCCACATGCTCCTCGATGTTGTCATCGGATGAACCACTATGTCGAGGATTCGATCAAACCCTGTATGCAATTCCCTTTGTCAATCGGTACGTTACTTGCCCGAGACTCGATCGTCGGTATCCCAATACCTTGTTCAGTCTCGTTACCGGCAAGTCACTTTACTCGTACCGTAATGCATGATCCCGTGTCCAACACCTTGGTCACATTGAGCTCAATATGATGATGCATTACCGAGTGGGCCCAGAGATACCTCTCCGTCATACGGAGTGACAAATCCTAGTCTCGATCCGTGTCAACCCAACAGCTACTTTCGGAGATACCTGTAATGCACCTTTATAGTCACCCAGTTACGTTGTGACGTTTGGTACACCCAAGGCACTCTTACGGTATCCGGGAGTTACACGATCTCATGGTCGAAGGAAGAGATACTTGACACTTGCAAAGCTCTAGCAAAACGAACTACACGATCTTTTATGCTATGCTTAGGATTGGGTCTTGTCCATCACATCATTCTCCTAATGATGTGGTCCCGTTATCAATGACATCCAATGTCCATAGTCAGGAAACCATGACTATCTGTTGATCACAACGAGCTGGTCAACTAGAGGCTTACCAGGGACATAGTGTGGTCTAAGTATTCACACGTGTATTACGATTTCCGGATAATACATTTATAGCATGAATAAAAGACAATTATCATGAACAATGAAATATAATAATACTTTTATTATTGCCTCTAGGGCATATTTCCAACAGATTTCGCACGTGTTACTTGCCAAACGGGCTCTTGACATGGTGATATCCGTAGGATGCTCCGCATCAGTAAGGCTTTGAATGACATATATGGGTGAATGGTTAGCATTGATCTTTATAACTTTAGGTGTGAGCAAACTCGGAGGTGCAGTTCGAAGAACAATTATACCTCTTGATTCTTGCGTCCTTCACTATTAAATTTCTCGACGCAAGGACGGCCTAGTCCTGAAAATTGAACCACTTGGGGCGGCGGTGGTAAATTGACTTTTTTTGAAAGGGAGGATGTACCCCCGGCTTCTGCATCTCGGCGATGCATGCAATAATTTTATTAATTATTCACAAAGCCATTACAAGGTAACACATCAGTAAGCCGGAAGCCACCATCTTGGCACCACCTATTGCTACTCCTATCCCCGTGATGAAGGGGTGCCGAGTGTCCGAGCCTAATACCAAACATACATCGCACCAACACCTAACATCTAATGCAGGATGACCTATCCAAGCCACAATACCTGGACTGGGTTACAAACCGGCCCGACGCACTTTCAATGGGCACCACATGCGCACGCTGCAAGTCCCATCACCTCCTTCATCCATCGATCCATCCTCAGATAAGATATTGATGCATCGACCTTGCCAGGCCTCTCTGCCATCGACGCCAGACATCGTCCTCCTCCTGCACAAGTCCATTGCCATCCATCGGACGCCGAGTCTCCACTGCGCCATGCCGCCGAGATCGGCCGCCATCGATGTGTAGGATGGAGCACCGCTCCATCACCTACCGACGCCCAACCACCAAGCCGTCCACATGTCCGTCCGGACGATGAATGTCTCCAAAGATGATGTCACCACGGGGGTGATGACAAAGACGTCATCGTCATCCGACCCAGGAGGCCCCTCAATGCCTCCAACGAGGGCTACGCCACCCACGGGCGTCGCCGTCAATGGTAGCCTCCTCCAGATCTGAGGTTACCCCGAAAACAATGGAGCGAGGGATGCCCCCATTATCGCCTCCAACGAGGAAAATGACAGCCACGGGCGCCGCCGCCGATGGTGGCATCCTCACCCACTTCAGCAGCTAGGCCACCATCTCCTCCTTCACTTGATCCGCCACCGGGAAGCCAGCACGAGGAAACACCCACCGATTAGATCCCTTTGGACCGATGATGGAGACAACCAAAGATAGAGGAGGTCACATTGTTGCGTGACCGACGCCATGGCTACACACAAGTCGTCCCGAGGCGCCCGCTCTAGATCCACCGTAACAGCCATGCCTCCAAGCCGCGACAGAGGGACGCCCCAACGTCGCCAATATGCCCTGCATGGGCTTTGCCCTATCGGGATCTGGTGGAGGCGGGAGCGGAGGCGGTGGGAAGGGGAGGCGGAGGTGGCAAATTGACTGAACGCAATACACATCACTTGTTATTTTTGCACACTTTTGCTCACGGCTTCTCGGCATAAAAGCTTGAATACACAAGATTTTTTTTCTCATACAAACCAATTTAAAGATTTTGCGGAGAGCTTGTTTACGAATGCATGCGACAGAAGCAGGAAAAACATTAACTTGCTGTCAAGGATAGAGTCAACCCTCTTCAACAAATTACTGTGAACTTCTCATAAACAAAGTAAAACAAAAACAAAAATACTTGCACAGTACCACAAGCACAACACCACATCAATTCTTATCCATTTGAGTTAGATCTTTATTCACATGTAAGATAGTACTGACTTGACTCCACACAGATGTAGTGGCCGCGCCAGCCGCCTCCGGTCACCGAACAGCTTGAGGTGGCCACTAGGGTCTTCGTTCTCCTCCTGTGCGCCTGCTGTACGACAAGAAATGAGACGCACATGCCGACAGGGGACGTCACCGGATGTCCTCGTTCGTCTGCCAAGGATGACCGGCCTCTGCGAGTTTGGCGATTGGCGACGGCAGGACTGTGAGCGGGCCAGGATGCTATGAGTTGGAATGTGTCTCTGGTTCCTAGTACTTCTAGTCGAAACAGAAAGCAAGCGGCAAGTGCAAGTTCAAGTTCAGTTAACTCCATAGCCATGGGGGAGCAGGAACCAGTTAGGAGCCGTGGCGGGAGAGCCGCTGAGCATGGGAAGGGGAAGCAGAGGAGGGGCGGAGCACCACCGCCCAATCATCGGGCGTCGCAGAAGGTACCAAGCAGCAGGAGGATGAAGCGGCGGCTCTACACGAGCAATAGCGCCGAAACAATCATTGGGAGAAACAGAGGGTGCTACAGCAGCGGCGGGTGCTGCGGTGTGGTCACGTCGGTGCATGATGTAGTCACCCGCAGCGGCGCATGGGTCAGATGGGCACGACGAGCAGGATGGTGTGAAGGGGTGGTGACACATTAGTGCTAGCGAGAGGCAGCTGATGCATGGTGGGGCAGAGTACGCGACGGCGGCGCGATGTGGTAGCTGGCGGCGGAGTCTCGCCGAAGCAGATGACAACGGGGGCAGATGGCGACTCTGGTGCGCTGCAATAGGTGTCAGGAGCATCGCTCGAACTTCCTAATGATCCGGCCTTGAATTTCTACCGGCAGAGCACCGGCGGCGCTGCGGGAGGAGGCCCGCAACGGCGTCGCGGTAGAAGGCTGGCGGCGGTGCCATGGTAGGAGGCGCCGCCGCGCTGGGTTGGGTGGGTGGCCGGAGGTGATTCCCGATCGGGGAGTTTCCAAGGGCGGCGGTCCCGGGGTTGGCGGGTCGGCGGTGCCTGGGGTCGGGGGCGGGGGCGGTTGGGTGGTCCCCGACGATGGGTGAGTTGGGAGTTTCCTCGGGCGACGGCGGGTGGGTCGGGGTCCAGGGGAGAGTGAGAGGTGGGGCGACGGCGGGTGGGTCGGGGTCCAGGGAGAGTGAGAGGTGCGGGAGGTAGAGGACGGTCGTTGGGGGTTTTGTTTTTTTTTTTGGAAATTTTGCGGTGCATTATAATACATCAAATCATGTGTATTATATGTGCGATCTAACGGATTAGAATAAATGGGCCTTTTCGAGCTCAAGGGTATTTTCGACCTAAGATTTTTTATACCTTTAATCGGCCCAATTAAGTCTAGGGGTATTCTCGTCCAAAAAATTTCAATTAAATTAATTGCATCAATAAAACACTTCATTATAGAGGTCCAATCATCGTGCGTACTCTTTTGAAATTTGGTTCGAGCGGTTCGTCCTCTCTCTTCCTCTCGAGCCCTAACCTCGGCGCCCTCGATCGCCGCCGTTCGCCTCCAGCGCCCTCGATCGCCGTCGATCGCCCCCGGCTCCCTCGATCGTCGCCGATCGCACTCACCGTGTCACTCCTTCCTCCTGCTCCTACTCCCCCTCCATCGCAAGTCATCCCACTCGGGTCGCGGCGCCAGATCTTCCGACCAGCCTCCCCTCCTTCCCCGAGCGGAGGCCACCTTCCCCGACCCGAGAGGCCACATCATCCTCATCGACGTGCATCAACTTTTTCACACCGGATCTTCGCTGTAAGTGCCTAGCCATCTCAAATCTTTGCTGGTCCCTTATGCATATAGTACCAATAGGGGTCGGATTTGATTAGGGTTTAGGATATGTCATGTGAGGTTTAGGGTTTATGGTTTCAGAAAGTTGTGACGAGATTTCGATTGAAAGGGAGTGTAAGTTGGATTTAGCTAGGACATGTTGATGTAGTTAGTTAGGGTTTATGGTTTCAGAAAGTTGTGACAAGATTTTGATTCAAAGGAAGTGTAAGTCGGATTTAGCTAGGACATATTGAAGCACTTAGTTAGGGTTGGGTGCTATGAGAATTTGTCAGCAGATTTGGATTCAAAGAAAGTTATTTTGAATTTAGTTAGGAGATGCTTTTGAATTGAGTTTCCAGATATTTTGGATTTAGTTAGGCGATAATTATTTTTGTATGGAGTTTGGAGATATTTTCGACGTAGTGAGGAGATAATTTGGATTCAGTTAGGTGATAATTTTGGATTCAGTTAGGACACAATTTTGAATGGAGTTTGCAGATAATTGATCTATCAGGGTGGATCTATCAGGGGACTTGAAAGATTCGTGCACTTTGGATTTAGTTAGGAGATCATCAGTTACAACAAGTACAATCAATTAAATATTTCTGGATTTAGTCAGGGAATATTTTATACTTACTTACAACTTTTGAAGGACTGAGTTTGGTACATGATTCCGATATGAAAAATTAAATCAATTATTTAAGCAAAGTATTGCATAATTATTATGTATGCTATCCATCCGTAACATTGCCTATCTGTTTTCGTTAGCAGCATAATGACATGGATGATAAAGGCAACGATGGCAAAAACTTGGGGAATACAGGCAAGGATGACAAGGACATGGGTGATAGACAAAACGAAGGCAAAGGAATGGATGGTATGCGCATGGATGATAACGATAATGAGGATGCAGGCAAGGATGGCATAGACCTGGATGATGTACACATGCAAGGTAAAGGAATTGATATTCAAGGCATGGCTGGTTCAGATCTGAATGAGTGTATGGAATACATAGAGATTGTGAACAAGACTTTCAGGACTGAGGAAGAAGCCTACATGTTCTACGTAGGCTATGCGAGAAAAAAAGGGTTTGGTGTTAGAAAGGATGATCTGAAGTACAGGGGTCTGGGTCCGAAATAAAATGCATACAGAAGGACACACAAGTGCTGCAAACAAGGATGGCGGGCCCTTAAGCACTTTAATCGAGCTGATAGAAAAAGAACACTGAGGGGTTTTTCTCGGTGTGGGTGTCCAGCTCTTTTTCAGGTTGAGCTACAAGATAGTAGTGGCCTCTGGTTCGTCAAGAATTTTGTGGCAAGCATAACCATCTGTTTGTCCCTGTTGACCTGACTCCCTACTTATCGGCTCATCGTAGAATGACTGACACACAAAAGGCCGTTGTCATCGAGTATGATGTTGGTGGACTTCGAACACATCAGATTATGAATGTAATGGAGAAGAATGCCGGAGGTCCCGACAAGCTTGGATTTATAGATCGAGACCATACAACCATGTTTCAATCCAGAAGAAGCGCAAGATAGAAGGCAGTGACGCTAGATATTTGCTCACCTATATGATTGCACAGAAAAAAGTAGACCCGGAATTCTTTTTCAAATACACAAAAGACAAAGAAGGCCATTTGAGGAATATATTCTGGGCTGATTCACAATCCCGGATTGACTATGTTGCCTTTGGTGGTGTCGTGGTGTTCGACAGTACATACCGGTCTAACAAGTACATGCTTCCGTTTGTTCCATTTGTTGGTCTGAACCATCACCGTAGCACAATTTTGTTTGGGGTCGGTCTAGTGTCATACGAGACAGTTGCATCGTACCAGTGGCTTCTTCATGTATTTTTGGAGGCAATGTCCCAGACGGCACCCATTTCAGCAATCACCGATGGGGACGATTCAATGGCTAAAGCAATAGCTACTATCTGGACTGGAACAGATCATCGTTTGTGCACGTGGCATATCGAGGAGAATATGGTGATGCACCTCCGCAAGAAAAAGCTTGAGGAATTTAGGGAATTCATTTACCGTCGTTGGGATGTTGATGAGTTTGAGAAAAGATGGGAGGCTTATAAGGTTTGGTTCAAAATAAAACCAACGGGGAAGAGGTCGTCATGGGTTAACAAGATGTACGAGCTGCGACACAAATGGGCTGCTGCGTACACAAAGGGTAGATATTTCCTAGGCATGATGAGTAATCAGAGGAGTGAGTCTCTCAACTCAAGGTTTCATGTGCACCTGAACAGGAAGATGCAGCTTGTTGATTTGTTGCAGCATGTTGAGCATTGTGTATCCATAATGCGTAAGAATGAAGTAGCATTAGACGCAGTAGCAACACATACGATACCCTTCACTAAGCGGAATGCACACCCTTTGGAGATTGCTGCCTCTTATATTTATACAACTGTGATGTTTCCAAAGGTAAAGCGTTAGATTGTCGAAGGGACAAATTGGCAGGTCACGGACCGGGTAGCATGTGATGGTTTGGTCGTGTTTGGAGTTTTGCGCAAAGCCCCATATGATAAAGTCCCATATGGCAGGAATGCTACATAATTGCAAGGTAAGGAAGGTAAGGATACTGAGGACTTGCATGCAAAAAAATTGGATGCTGAGAATCCCAATGACTTGGAAGGTAAGGATGCTGAGGACTTGCATGCAAAAAACTTGGATGCTGAGGATCCCAATGACTTGGAAGGTAAGGGTGCTGAGGACTTGCATGGAAAAAAACTTGGATGCTAAGGATCCCAATGACTTGGAAGGCAAGGATGGTGTGGACTTGCATGCCAAAAACCTGGATGCTAAGGATCCCAATGACTTGGAAGGTAAGGACAGTGAGGAGTTGGATGCACAAGGCGTGGATGCTAAGCCTGTGGATTTTATATATCACGTGACTTGTCTGTTTACAGGAGCAAGACTGGATGATGCAGCTTGTAAATGTAAAAAGTTGGAAAGTCAGGATTACCCATGCAAACATATATTCTGCGTTCTGGATCATCTTGGTGTACGCACATTTCCAAAAAAATTTGTCAAGAAAAGATGGACAATGCATGCCAAGCCAGCATTCCCTTCTTCGAGGACTGCGAATACTCATGTATGGTCTGATCACATGTATAAGTATCATCAACTACGCAACATGGCTAGTGACGCTTTATTCACAGCCGTAGCTAGCAATTCACAGTCAGAACAGGTGATGGAGATCCTCCGAAGTATATTGGTTGATGGAGAAAAAACTGAATTGGATGAAGGCCATAAATCGTTTGTTCCTTTGCCGGCATACTTCTCTGCTGCTTGCTAATGCTGCACTGATGATGTGGAAAATCCATTCAAAATAGTTCCAAAAGGGAGACCAACTACCAAAGAATCGAACAAGAGGATTAAATCCAGGCACGAGCGGATGAGAGGGAAAAAAGCAACAAAGTCAGTGCACATGTTTATCTCATTGTTCATTTCCATAGATGCTTACAATGTTAATATGTTCTCTCTTTTTCTTCAATTTACTCGGGAACAAATCGGGGAAATCAAAGGTCACAAGGAGGAAGAAGCGAAAAGAGAAAGACTCAGAGACAGAAGAAGACACAGATTCAGATACAGAAGAAGAGGAAGATTCAAAAAAAAAAAGCAATGAAGTTAGTCCACATGTTAATCTTATTGTTCATTTCCATACATGCTTACAGTGTTAATATGTTCTCCCGGAGAGTGTCACATGTTTTTCTTCAATTTACGCAGGAAAAAATCGGGGAAATCAAATAGCACGAGGAGGAAGAAGCAAAAAGAAGAGACAAAGTCAGATATAGAAGAAGAGACAGAGGCAGACACAGAAGAAGAGACAGAGGCAGATACAGAAGAAGAGGAAGATTCAGGTACAGAAGAAGAGGAAGATTCATATGCAAAAGAAGAGGGAGATTAAGATGCAGAAGAAGAGGGAGATTTAGATGCAGAAGAATAGGAAGATTCAGATGTAGAAGATGGTGGGATGAGGAGGGCTAGGAAGAGACCATTGGAGGTTGCAGAAGAGGATTACGCAAAACCAAACAAGTGGGCATTAGCACAACTATGCGTACTTAAACATGTTTTGAATGCTGGCTGCAGATTCATCTATTTCATTTTTTGCAGGAAACGCAAGGACGCTCCAAATGTCAATGCTGGGAGGAAGAAAAAGAACGATGACAAGGGTGCGCGAGGAAAACCAGTGAAGTTAGTGTGTGTACTTACATGCCGCTCTAGAAGTCAGGTATTTGCTAGTACTGTATTGACGTTTGTTAACTTTTCCAGTAAAGACTCTAGGAAGGGTGGTAAAGAACAGGCCAAAGGGGTGATGAAGACAAAAAGGCCTGCTAGGAATGTACCACAGGCTGAGTGAATAAGAGCTGTCAAGTTAGCTTCTGTAGCTATGACGAGAAAATCAGTGAAGTTAGTGTCTTTTCTGTTATAGTGTACTGTACATGCTCAAATCTTTTTTGCTATCCTATTAACAAATGTTGTTTCATGCAGGAAAGATAAAGTGAAGTAGAGACAAGATGTTTAGATGCATAGGGTCAAGCAGAGAAAACAAAAGGATTTCTGGGGTCAAAAAATTGAGAACAAACTAAAGTAGACAATTTTCCATGCCGTGATCCACCTTGTTTCTGATGTATTAGACTTATTTGATGGACTGCCACTATTTTTATGAATTCCTCATTTGCTTGGTACACCCTCATTTTATTATGGACGGGTCGACATGGTAGGCTAGTTATGATTTATCAACATTGATGAAATAATGCATTTTTATGAAGTTGGTTTTCTGTATTTTTTTCAATTTATTACATAATATATTGCTGAAATTTGTTCAAAGTGTAGTCAAATTTCATACTTGAAATATAAAATAGAAACCAAAAATTTATATATATAAGAAAATACAACGTTAATAGAAACCTCGTTTTCAAATAACCTTGAAAATCGTTTATTTTCAAATAGAAAATAAGCATACTGATAGTTTAAAAATAGCACGCTCATTTGAAAAAAGCATGTTCAATTGAAAATAAAATGGAATGAATATGCGGATTTAAAAATAGCATGCTGCTTTGAATATACTATTTTTAAAATACCATGCTATTTAAAAATAACATGCTGATTTTAAAAATATGATTTCAAAAATAGCATGCTACTTTTAAAATTATAATGCTCTTTTCAATATGCTACTTTCAAAATAACATGCTGATTTCAAAAATATCATGCTAATTTTAAAAATAGCATGCTACTTTTAAAAATATATAATGCTCTTTTCAATATGCTACTTTTAAAATAGCATGTTGTTTTCAAAAATATCATGCTTATTTTAAAAATAGCATGTTTATTTTAAAAATACAATGCTCTTTTCAATATGCTACCTTTAAAATAGCATGCTGATTTCAAAAATAGCATGCTGATTTAAAAAAATATCATGTTCTTTTGAATATGTTATTTTTAAAAATAGCATACTGATTTCAAAATAACAGCCTCATTCTAAAAATATAACGCTGTTTTTAAAAATATAACACTGTTTTTAAAATAGCATGCTGATTTAAAAAATGACATGCTTTTTTAAATATGTTGTTTTGAAAGCAGTGTGCTGATTTTGAAAACATCATTTTTTAATTACGCTTTTTAAAAGATTGCATGTTTTTTTAGTATACTGTTTTTCAAATTAAAAAAACATGCTGGTTTGCTCTGTTTTTGAAAATAGCATGCCATGCCATTTTGAAAGTAACAGAAACATCATTTTTTGCATTGCATTTCGACCCGCAAGTTTTTGTTTTGCATTGCATTTTTTTGTGCGACACACATACAAACCACATTTTCAAAATAACTCGTACTAGCCAACACAAAGCCCTCGTTCAAAAATGAAAGTTGTGTCCAATCCATTTGAAACCCGGTTAGATTTGATTCTAAAAATACTAGCATCACTGTGGCAAAAAAAGGAAATATAATTGCAGTCCATAAAGGTAATTATATCAAGGAGGGTACTAGGGTGCGTTATATATATAGACTTGCATAGCAAGTACTTTACGCCACATAGGGTACCACCAAGTTACTGCCAAGTTCCACTTACTGGACGATCTTCATACCCAGTCGGTCCCAAAAGTTATACCACCAAAGTACCAGTTACTACCAAGTACCAATTACTACTAAGTTGCACTTACTGGACCCAAAAGCGGATACTACCAACTTGCAGTTACTGGCTAGTACATACAGATTATAAAACTAGCGTCAAACTACTGCCATGGGTCAACGAATCCTCATGACACTAACCATGTTCACCCTAAGCCCACCTCCACTCCTTTCCATGAACCTGAAGATAGCCATTTGATCTTCTTTCATCCTGGCGTCCTCAACGACTTCTCTCCATTTCTTCATCATGATCGCACGCCCGTCCTTCTTGCACATCTTGAACAAGACCTTTTTATTACCTTCAAAATGTTCGTTGGTGACAGGCACAACCATGGGCTTTCGCAGATAATCTTTGAGGTAGGCCTGACTGTAATCCTTTGAGAAGCACTGATTGCACAGGGAAATAAATAATGTTACATAAAGAATTAAGTATGATTTGCACAAAAAAAGTAAGTATGATTTGCACAACCACGCCTTCCTCCTCTCTGTCTCTACATGATGGCATTTTCACTAGTGAAGTAGGATTTGCAAAAAGAAAAGTCCAAGTGTTTACCATCTTGCTCTTCCCTCTGATGACTGCCAAGCGAGTGACGGTGCTGACATAGTATGGTATGGGAGGTTGGCACTGCTTTACTATGGATTTGAGACAGTCCCACCAATCCTCGTTTAGCGATACATGGTTGCCGTAGAAGATGCGATCCTTGAAAGTTCCTTTTCTCACAAGGTATCCCGGACCTGTATCAAAAAAACTAAGATGACAAAGTAGTAAATAATTTCATACGTAAGATCTAGAACATCAGCACTGGGTTGATGATCAATGCCTACTCCAATGATCAAGAAATGAAGGACATAGATAACCCAATCACATCCACCCAGCAATATCTCGTAGAAACATGGGTAAATTGAATATTTGATTTATTTAAACTAACAACTAAACACTCCTCTATGTAAGCTCTAGTTCAGTCAATGTTGATTTGGAAGGTCACCTAGAACCCAAACAGAGTAATGTGTGGTAATCAAGTGTCACTCAAACATCAACTTTCGATATTTCACGGTTCATTTAATATCTGACCAGCCATATAGAACTTTACCCCGTAGTGCCAAGATAGGATCGTGGTCCACATCTCCATCTCCATCAGAACTATCATCAGTGTCATAGTCGCTAGATGTGTCATCATCAGCGCTATAGCCGTCACTCCCACGTGAAGTGCCATCTGAAGCATCATCTGAGGTGGTCCGGTGATCACCCTCTTCACTGCTGATGAGGATGGTTTCCCTTGCCATTCAAACCTGTTGCATGCATTGCAATGAACAAATGTTAGTTATTGATATATGAAATCAGTCTTCCATTAGGACTTGTTAGCACCATATATAATGTGAATAATCTTTTCGCATACTTCTCGCTAAGTACGTAGTTCATGTATAAACATCTACACGAAAAAGCTAGTCGAAAACTATTCGCACGACTAGTCAAGACTAGTGGTTAGACTCATAATCATTGGGCATACGTAACCAATTAGGATATTTCAAGGTTACAATTTTGTGAGCTGGACAAGAAAACTTGGTAACCAACCAATTAGTAGCCATGTAAAAATGAACCATGATTGACTACTCTCACCGAGAAATACGTGAAACTATAACTGATCTGCCTTTGATCACTGCAAATTTCCTAATGGGCTGTTGTGTGGTACCATCAGGTAATAAATATAAAGTCTTTAAATTGTCCCAAGAAAACAAGTAATGCATTTGCTGCTGTACATAACATTTTTAGAGGTAGCTGTGGAGGTTAGTTTTCCAATTTCCAGTGAGAATAAGGACATGATAGAATCTCTCAAGCAAGATGACATCATAGTGAAGGCTATGAGAACGAGCAAGGTATGCTGACCAATAGTCACCCTTTTGTATACTTGCTATTTATTTACTCATTACTACCCATACCAACAAGTAAAATCATGATTATGAAGTATAATGGCAGAAAATCCAACAGTGAGGAATTTGTTGCAATGTGAACTACTAGCTCACAACAAATTTTCATTGAACCCAACAAGCCCATACCATATCTTGGAGATAGGCTGACATAATTCAAGTAAGCAGTAACAACAATCAGCAAAAATATGCACCAACCAAAAATATTACATGTGTGCACATATCATCAAAAACATGCACCAATCAAGAGCAGTCTATACTTGACAAATCCTTCAAAATATGCACTAATCATCATACTACCATCGATTAATACATGAAACTATAACTGATCCTCATTCCATCATTACAAATTTCCTCATGGACTGCTTATGTGCTCGCCTTTTTAGTTTTTAATAACTAAGCATCAGCAAATACATATACACAGTCTTCAAACTATCCCAACAAACCAAAACATGTGTATGCTCCTGTGAATATACTTTTTCTATATCTAGCAGTGGGGGGTCATTTTTCCAGGGGAAAAAGTACTTGATAGCATCTTTCAAGCAAGATGATAGCATAGTGAAGGCTATGTCGACGAGCAAGGTATGCTGGCCAACACCCACCTTTTTCTCTTACTTGCACGAAATAGTTTACCCATTACTACCCATACGAATAAGTTAAAACCATGATTATGAAGTACATTGTCAGATTATCTTGCTGTAAGATTACTTGTTGCAATATGACCTACTAGTTGACAGTAAATCTGCGAATACCCGACACATGCACACAAGCAAGTGTCAGATTTTAACCTGGGCGGTGCTACTAGATTGCAAAATTAAGGTCAGATCGACATTCAAAGGGTAGGGAAGATCAATCTTACCCGCGAAGTGGTACCAGATGGGGCTGGAGTAGACTTGTTTTAAACTGGCACCACCGGAGCTTCGGGCGGCGCGACCAGGATTAGGGAGAAGAGGTGCCGTTGTTGGACCTTACTGTCGACGAAGCAGTGGATAATCGTGGCCGCAGCAGGGGGGAGTGGGTGGCCTCGCAGATCTGGCCAATTTGACAACGACGGGGGCGGCCAAGGTGACGGCTTGGCAAACCCTAGCCGCCGCCCTCCGCGTCGCCTCTCTATCTCTGCAAAGAACGAAGTGTGGTGGGATTGGGAATGGGGGTGGGGTTGGGGTTGGGGCCATCGCTCGCTTTTCTCTCTGCCTCCCACTCGTGCAGGCCCACAAAAGGAACAAAGTGTTGGGCCGGATCAGATGCAGATTTGGTAGCTTTACCAATTCTGGCCAAACAGATAAGATCAGCATGACCACAGGTGTTCTTTTGAAGAAACCCTAAAAATATACTACTGTTCATATTGCATGTGGATGGGTCTTTCTGTACACCAATTGATCTTGAATAATTTTAAGCACTCCACAGTATATATATATATATATATATATATATATATGAAAATAATGGTTAACCAATAAAATGGTAAACTATTAGATGCAAGGTTACAAATATTTGAAAAAAATCAATAATTGAGTTGTATGCATTTTTATGATTAAATTTAATAAATGTAACATTTCTGCAAAAGCTATGATAATTAAAATAATCATTGGTATTTAAAAAAACCCGCAAATGACTATTTATGCCAACAAGAACTTCTTCAGGGTTTCGTTTATTCATCTATTCTTTGGCATGCTAGTTCTCATAATGCCTTCTTCAGACCTTCTCTTTGTCCGACAAATTCCTGAGATATTGGGATAGCGCCTTGTGTTTCGCCCTCACACCATGCTTCATTTGGTATCCTTTGGCAACTCCTTCGGCGTGCTCAAGAATACTAACGAAAGCCGGGTCCAGATATTTGCCACAGAACACGCAATGATACGCCATATGATTAAGCACGTTGCACTGTCCATTCTGCAATTCTTCAAGGGTTTTCTGAGTGTGTGCATCCATCTCTCCTTCGGAAATGTCCGCATAATCATGAGAAGAAGGCTGCAAGTTTAAATTATGTATGATATAAGCTGCACCATTGTTTACAGTACCTAATATTCCCTAAGTTTCATACTGTAGTTCCTATAAATTATTTTTAAAGTAAATATTTATTAACTTTGAAAATTTAAGGAGAAAAAAGCAATATCAAATCTATATGAAAGCATAAATCATATGATGTACTTGAATTTTTTTTGTCAATAAACATGCACAACCTTTATGATGTCTCACTTTTAGCATAAAACCAAAACACACTAAATTGTGGAGTGGATGAACCATTAATTTCTCAAAGATTGATTGAATAAATAATGATCATTACGTACTGATGATCAACATTATATTTAGAGCTAGATTCCATTATGCCAGTTCAACAATGTATTGATGGTTTAATGATTAACCTCTAACCTTAAACTAGAAGACAGATCTAGGGTTAAAAAATTAAAATTACCGTAATGGAATTCCAGTCCATGCCGTGCATGTGCTGCTGCTTGTGAACGACGATGGAGTACTGCACCTCGTTGACACGATGCTTCTCTGGGTCGGACACCGAGTAGTCCAAAGCTTTCTCGTGGGGATCCTGATCCATGCGATGGACGGCGAAGTCGATGGTTAGCCCCGCAAGTCTACGATCTGTCACGATGGCGTCCATGACAGGCCCCTCACGTCCATGGCCACGATCTGTCACGACGGCCAATCGACCTCCACGAGTGGATTTCATATCCGGCGGCAGGGAGACGGGCGTGTGAGCGGAGGCGATGGTTTTAGAGCATACCCTAGGGGGAGAGATGCGGGGAGTAATTGGTAGTTACCTACTATAGCGGAAATACGTATGAGAAAAATTGATTGGTCAGCGTTGGGCACCTTCAATGCAGCGGCGCTTATTTAGGTGCTTAATTAGGATCTTGGAAAAAAATCACAAGTGTAGGCGCTTGGGGCAGGAGCTAGGAACTGATTTTTGTACATCTACGTGATGCAATCCAAAGATCATGTCCGGGGTGGATGGGTTGGGGATTGAAAATTGTGTACATAAACCCTAATGCTCAAGACTTGTGAAAACATCAGATCAAATTGTCATCAAGTGATCTAGTATTATTTGGATCGAGACTCTGTGATCATCATGTAGCCACGCCACAAACACGATGGTTCTAGTATTACTTGGATCAACACCTTAGGCAGCAAACTAGTGCATTTCCTTTTTGAGTCACCATCTTCCTTCTTGAAAACCACATGTACACACTCATCATGTATACCATAACACATCAAAATCTGTTAATGAGCGCTCACAAGCTTAATTAGCTTCAAACGATCCTAGCCAATCAGGGTTTTATGCTACTTAATCTGAATGAGCCGATGATTAATGAGCACGAGTTTAACAAGCTGACATGCCAAACCACACACCAATTAACATAGTTCTACCATAGTTCAACGCTTCCATATATATAAAAGCAAGCACCACTTAGTAGTACTGGTGCACATAGTTCGACCATAAACGTTCACTAACAAAGTATAGCATAGGGTAGTACTTAGCATAGTTAAAACCAAAAGAGCATTAGTTCTAGCTGCGAGGGTGTGCACTTCCCTAAAGCCTCAAAGAAGCCTCATCAAGTAGTCGGCATATGCGGCGTGCTTCACCCTGAAAGGGTAGCCATTCTTGGTGCTGCCTTGGGATGTTCTGACTGCATGGTTGATGGTACTCGACAGGTCGCCTTTCATCACCTTGTTGTAGTAAGGGCATCCGTAGCCCTTTCCGAGTCTAGGCCTCACAACTTTCTCGAGCTCACCACTGTCCAGTTTCCTCACCTTCTGCCTCCTAAAGATCCTCTGGGTTTCTGGGTCACTGTCAACGTCGTCACTTAGGACCTACATGTAGTACAAAATGTTGCGTAAGTATATTTAATATGGTAATTCAGTAGGCACATAGTCTATGAAACATAATGTAATTGATGACAGTGTAAAATATCTTCAAATGATGTTGAAAAAATAAATGCATAACTTATTAGTTGCTACATAAGCAACTAAGGATCGTACCATATAGTAAAAAAATGAAGGATCAACCATACATGTCGAAGAGAGCACTAGCATTGCAACATTTTGCCACACATTTTCCCCAAGCTTGCCTAAGGTTAGTTCATCAAAATGAGAGCCACAAGTTGGCAAGCCTAAGGGAACCTTGCCACACTTTTTGTGTGTATGCCATGTGGGACCCAAGTGTGGCTTGCCTAAGGTGTGGCTGGATCCAAACACTCACTTAAGTTTGTCAAACTTGCCTAACCTTAGGTATGGCAATCTTTGGCAAAGTTAGTCACAAACCAAACAACCCTTTAGCACAACAAAATTCAGTTGTTACGTAAAAATGCATGAACTGATGATGTAACATGGTAGAGCAGCATACAGATGTACTAATGCAAAAAAGACTTATAACTTACATGCATGACTAGCTAAAATAGCTCGTGAGCTGTATCTATTTAGGGTTAGAATTTTGTGTTCTTATGATGATGGATATTGAAAGTCCCCATGTTATCGTCGTGGAAGTTTCCCCTGTTGATCGATACCTCACCCATTAATGTTCCTGAACCATTCAACGTTATAGGTAAAGTAGTTAGTTATTATGAATTCTGACAATAAGTGATCCCAAATGTTGTACTTACAAAAAAAGGTTTTTATCATTTATGCCACCAGTTGTGTCCCACAACTAAGTATCACCACTAGGAATTTCTATTGCTAAAAAAGCCATCGCTTCGTTAGACACATGCTCAAGAATGCCACTGCACATCATTATTGTGATATCAAATCTATCTTGACATGCCATAATGGCATCAATACCTATGGACCAACATGCCAGCTCTACCTCTATCTCACTACAATAAAGTGTGGGCCCACTTGATCCCAACAACGTTCTTATTTTCCTCTAAAATTATCCGCTTACTTACTCCTCGCAAGTGGGGCCACACTTATCATTGTGAGATAGAGAGAACTGAAATGTGGGCCTGGGCTTTTTTTGTCATATTGGATGGTCAACAAGTTTTACATGAAAATAAGAATGTCTAATGGCATTATTGAGCAAACATCTAACAGAACGATGGCATTTTTGATACATCTAATGGCATTTTTGAGTAAGCATCTCATGAACCGATGTCATTTTTGAGCGGCTGCAACTTCTAAGGGAAAAACTGAGTAGTGGGATACAACAGGTGGCATAAATGATAAAAACCCTACAAAAGAACTAATTAAAACAACTCAAGTAAAACATTGATGATATCCAATTTATTTCTAAAATAGCCATTGCTTAGAGATAATCAATGTTTAAAATCATTGCCATAGCCACTTATGGAACATTTAAACCAAAGATCGATCAAGTGGAACCAAACATGTACTCAACATTTTAATACCTTATTTGCCTTGTACTGACCAGGGAAAACCTAGGATACTACAAAATAAATAAATAAATAAATAAATAAATAAATAAAGGGGATAGATGACTAACCTCTTCTTCGTTCTCGTCGGCGACAACCATAGCTGGGGGCTGGGGAGGCAACAATCGCGGCAGACGAACACCCGGCTGAGGCTGAGGAGCCACCACCTGCTCCGGCAGAGAAGCCAGAGGAGCTACCTGTTCCGGATTATTAGCAGAATAATTTATATAGGTCAAAAACTGACATATACATGCCTCAATAAATGTAATCTAGCTACACAGCTGCGAATCCAGGATTTCATACTTGGGTGTTCAAAAATTTATATTGCAAACTAAAACCACAACAATATTTTTCAAATGGAGGGAGTAATATCTAAAATTTTCATGTGAAAAGATTCTTTGTCCATCGTAATGACAATACTGACATGAATGACAGAAAATGAAGATTATTTACTTCATGACCATAGAATATGACATTTTCATAAACAAGGCATTGTGTTCTTATCCTTAAGTTGCAGAAAATATTTTCACAATCACCTACGTAGGCAATTCAATTCCAAGGTCAAGCTACGTATTTGTATTAACATATTTGTATTAGCACAGTCACCAAACCTAGGTGGATTTATTAGCAGAATAATTTATCTAGGTCAAAATATTGCCTATACAGGGCTCAACACATGTAACCTAGCTAGTTACCTAACACATCTATAAAATATTGATATGGAGTCCATTGATCAAAGATAAAAAGAAACACTGACCTTCCCCAAAAATAGACAAAAGGAATGACCAGAGCACACCTAGGATTTTACAAAAAATTAAAGGAGATAGATGACTAACATCTTCTTTGTTGACATCGCCGACGACCACAGGCTCGGGCACAGAAGGCATCACCCGCGGCAGAGGAGACACCTGCTTTGTCTGAGGAGCCAAAGCAGCTACCTGGTCCCACATAAATAGCAGAATATTTTATATAGATCAAAAAATGTCATATACATGCCTAAACTAATGCAACCTAGCAACACAGGTTCGGATCCAGGATTTCAAAGATGGGTGTTCAAAAATTTATATTGCAAACCAAAAGCACAACAATATTTTGCAAATGGCTGAGATCAAGTTGGCTTTTGAGTCCAGAAGGCATTCTTCTGCCTCTGCTTCTGTTACTCAAGAAATTAAAGAGTTAGGAGTAATATCTAAAATGTTCATGTGAAAATATTATTTTTCCATGATACTGACAGTACAGACATGAATGACAGAAAATGAAGATTATTTAGTATGACATTTTTGTAAACAAGGCATGGTGTTGTTATCCTTTACTTGCAGAAAATATTATGCTAAAATAAGCCACCAAATAATATATTTCAAGTAGGGATGATAACAAATCTAAAATATTACAGCCTATGGTAATTGGACTCCAGGAATCAAGCAATTGGTGTTGAGCAAATTGAATGACAAAAAATGTGTCTGCTGGATTAAGCGCGAGAGGCTAGTTTTATACAAATTTACATGAAGTTTAGTTCACAAACTACACCACTTTTAGTCCATTTAGCAATAAAAGAACCATATATAAGAAATTCTGGGAAAATTTTTTTGGGTGGTTGGTAGATCTATCTTAAAATTTGGCATCAACACATTTTGGATGCACGAGAGCCATGGATCGGAGTGGTTGGTAGATCTTAAAAACAAGATAACCTATACAATGAGGAGCTGATCCCCACACCCATGAACCCATGTGGATCCGCCCTTGAAACCTACCGGATCTAACGAATCTACGTACGGATTTCATAGATGGAAGAAAAGCAGAAACCCTAGCCATGCCCAAAAATAGATAAGGGACCGAACAAGGAAACCTAGGATATTTCCTAAAATAGGACTGGCCTCTTCTTCATCATCGTCGCCATCAATGTTGACCACGGGCTGCGGCAGAGGAGGCAGATGGCGTGGCAGAGGAGTCACCTGCTCCCGTGGAGGAGTCACCTGCTCCGGCGTAGGTGACACCTGCACCGGAGCCTGGACGTGGTCGACGACGTCAAGGCCGCCCTGCTGCCGGCTGGACCCCTTGCCGGAGGGGAGGAGTTTCTCATTGTGCAGCTTCGCCCGACGCTTGGATGCTTCATGCGCCATGGCGTCAGCCCCAGCGTTAGCCCTCCCTCCCATGGTGCGCTTGGGCATCTCGACAGCGGAGGTGCAGTGGCGGGAAGGGAGTAGCAGTGGGAAGGGAGCAGCGGCGGGATGGGCAGGCAAGTGGTGAGGCGTGGGAGGAGAAAACCCTAGTATTTGTGGATGGAGAAGAGGACGGGAAGAGGGGGGCGACGATGAGATAAATGCTAATGGGGAAGCGGAGCCGCCGATTTAGTCCTGGGCAGTCAAAAGGAGTTGTTGCCACGTTCACACCTCCCCGTGCGTTGTTCACACCACCACGTCTTGGCACGTCAAAACGTAACTTCTCACTTCTCACTAAAATGAATAGCACGATCATGCACAGCCATGATTTATGAGTAATGCAACTTCCCTTCAAAAAATCGTGTAATGCAACTGCTCCCTCATTACACAGAACAAAGTCATACAGTGGGACAACTGAATTTGTAGGATTGTTTCATCTGCACGTGTCATGTTTTATATTTGTCCTAAAATATGTTGTAAAACTTTAGAAACAATGGAATGGCAAATGGATGTGACAAAACTTCGTCCGCAACCACGCGGATCCGTTTGCCATATATTCGATGTCCGGTACCGAGGAGGGGAATGTTGATCCACGCGATGCCATGTGTTTCGTCTGGACCCATACACTACAAAAAAAAGACACATCCGTGACATTTTGGGCCGAACGAATTTTTTTTCTGTCATACATATGACACTTCTATGATGATAATTGTGACAAAACCCGGTATCATCATATATGTGGTGGGCTCCTACTTCTATGACAAAAAATCATGACAGAAAATGGGCTTTTCGTCCTGGGCGGGCCGGAGACGCAGCTGCATGACATTCTTTGGGCCGTCCATGACGGAAAAAACCGTGGTAGAAGCGAGGGGGAGGAAAATTTTGGGGAGTTCCCGGTTACGGTGGGAGGTCGGGGGCCGAGCGATGCGCGTTTCTCTCGTACATGTACGCGCGTGTGTGCGAGGCGTTGGCTCTAACTGAACCCGAGTGAGGCGTTGGGCTCTAACTGAACCTGAGCGATTGCACTGCAGGCTACGCGTTACTGAACCCGAGCGTCCGATCGATGGCTGTTAACTGAACCCGATCGAGCGATTCCTTCGCTACTGCTGCTAACTGAAGCCGATCGATTGGATGAACAGTGAGCGTTGCGGGGGGGGGGGGGGTTGGATGAACAGTGAGCGGTGGCATTGCCTCTGGATGAACAGAACCCCATGGTGTGGAGGGCTGGATGAACAGTAGACGGTGGAGGGGTGCCCGTGGAGGGGTGGTTGAACAGGACCCTGTGGTGTGGAGGGCTGGATGATCAGTAGAAGGTGGAGGGGTGCCCGTGGAGGGGTGATTGAATAGTAGCCGGTGGAGTAGCGCGCGGTGGAGGCTGGATGAACAGGAGCTCGTGGAGGCTGGAGGAGGTCGACGGTGGAGATGAACAGTATCCCGTGGAGTCCCGTTTTGCGGTACGCCACACCCCTCCCGATGAACAGGACCCCCGTTTTGACCGTAGCGCTCCAACACAAGTTCGTTTTGTCCGTTTTGCGGTACACCACACCCCTCCCGATCAACAGGACCCCCATTTTGACCGTAGGAGGTCCGTTTCGTTCGTTTTGTGGTACGCCACACCCCTCCCGATCAACAGGACCCCTGTTTCGACCATAGGAGGCCCGTTTCATCCGTTTTGTGGTACGCCACACCCCTCCCGATCAACAGGACCTCGTTCCGAACGTAGGAGGTCCGTTTCCTCCGTTCTGCGGTATGCCAGGCCTCGTTTCCATCGCCTGTTCCGTCCAAGCCCTCCCGATGAACACGACCACACATTCCGTTCCGACCCAGCCGGTTGGCTCCCACGCGTTCCGTTGCCTCCCGATGAACACGACACATTATGTTGCCTCCCCATGAACATGACGCATTCCGTTGCCTCCCCATGAACACGACGACGATGCTGTTTCTCCGTTCCGACCCATGTACATGAGCACTGGCCGTACATATGCACGAGTAGGCGTTCGAGACCCCGCCCGTATGTACACATACGTGGCCGTATTTTCTTTCTTGCACCCTGGCCGCTGTACGTACGTGTACATGCTACATGCGCGCCTCTACTACGACACGTGCGCGCCTCTACATCCACCAGTATATATGTACGTACACGTTCGCGACCAGAATGACAACGCTACGTACGCTTCGACCAGGCGTGTCCCGACTGTCAGGCACTTCCTTGCGTGTGAAGATGTAGCTGGTGGGTCTCAGCAGTCAGGGGGGCGAATCGTTTTGTTTTTTTACCCGGACCCACTTCCTTGCAGTCAGGGGGGAAATGTTTTTTTCGTGAAATATGTTGGCCCGTCCGGTGGGTCCCAGCTGTCAGGTGGTGGAATAATTATTTTGCGCGTAATAAGGAGGCACTTCCTTGCGGCCGCCGTGGACCCAGCTGTCAGCCTCTCTATGCACAGTACTCTTCCGATGGAAGTCGGTCGTTGACCACATTGACCACGCCGCGCCGAGAGCACCACAGCGGTGGATGATGGCTAGGCCTAGGAAGAGGACGATGCGGAGCCGGGGAAGATGCAGCAGTGGATGCCCACGCGAAGAGGAGTATGAGGGTTCACTGGTTCGGCTGCGGTGTGAGGCTGCCATCGCCGCAGAATAACAGGGGGTGTGGGTGAGTAGAGGGATGGCCTGGCTAGCGGTGGGAGTAGTAGGGGGCGGTGAGGCCTCCGCGGTATCACAGCCGGCCACGGGAAGCAGGAGCATGCGGCACGACCGACGCTACTTTGGGTGGCTGGAGAATGAAGACCAGAGGTTGAAGAAGCACTACGGTTGTTGGATGGACATCGTACGGTCACTAGAGTATTGACTAAGTTGACAAAGCCCTCCGTCCCCGTCAACTTAGTAGGCCCACAAGTCAGTCTGCCACTATACTAGGTCCCAGCTAGCAGGGGGAGTATTCATTTTTTTTGCGTAATAAGGAGGCACTTCCTTGCGTGCGAAGATATAGCTAGTGGGTCCAAGCTGTCAGCGGCGGTAACGTTTTTTTCGCGAAATACAGAGGCCCTTTCGGTGGGTCCCAGATGTCAGGTGGAGGAATCATTATTTTGCGCGTAATAAGGAGGCATTTCCTTGCGTGCGGTCGTGGACCCAGCTGTCAGCCTCTCCACATACAATCCACTTCAGATGCATGTCGGTCATTGACCACGTTGACCAAGCCGCGCCGAGAGCACCAGGGCAGTGGACGACGGCGAGGCCTAGGAAGGTAACGACATGGAGGCAAGGAAGACTCGGCAGTTGTTTCCCACGCGGAGGGGAGTACGACTGTACGAGGGTTTACTGGTTCGTCTGCCGTCGCCGGAGAATAACAGCAGGTGTGGGTGAGTAGAGGGATGGCTAGGCCAGCGATGGGAGTACGATGGGGCGGTGAGGCCTGCGCGGTAGCACAGCCGGCCACGGGGAGGAGGGAGCAGACAGTCCCGCTGGCGCTTGTTTGAGCGGCTGGAGCAGGAAGAGCAGAGATTGAAGAAGCACGACGGCCGTTGGATGGACATCCAACAGTCACTGCTTGTGCGTCAACCTTTTTTTTCCGAAAGCCTCAAATCTGTGGAAAACAGCATACAACCCATCTGCCATTATTTCTAATAATTTACAGCCCATTTGCTAATTCTTAATGTTTTTTAGCCCATATTCTTTTTGTTAGCATTACAGCCCATATTGTGGCCATGGTTAAAAAATTATATGAAATTTTGCATATTTCAGTGCGATCCGAACTGTTTTTAATCCCGAAATTTCGACTCACATTCAAACTAATTTAAAAATAAATGTATATCAATATAAAATCCAACAAATTCTCCACGCATAAAAATTAATGTAATTTAAAATCTCGAAATGAAAAAGATATTTGAAACTAATTGCCGGTTTGATGTGTTTTAAAAATGTACATCCCATTTCTCATTACCGATGGGCCATTTTCTCGGCCAGCCGAATGAAAGCTCTCCTCGTCTTGAAAGATTTGCAGCCCAACAGGCCTGACAAAGTGACTTACTTGGCAAATCACAAAAAAACTGGGTTGTGCCGTGGACCCAGCTGTCAGCCTCTCCACGTACAGTACTCTTCTGATGGAAGTCGTTCCTTGACCACGTTGACCACGCCGCGCGGAGAGCACCACGGTGGTGGACGACGGCAAGGCCTAGGAAGGGGACGACGTGAAGCCCGGGAAGACACGGCAGTGGAAGCCCGTGCGAAGAGGAGTACGAGGGTTCAATGGTTCGGCTGCGGTGTGAGACTGCCGTCGCTGCAGGGCCTGGCCAGCGGTGGGAATAATAGGGGGCGGTGAGGCCTCCGCGGCAGCACAGCCGGCCATAGGAGGCAGGCGCATGTGGCACGACCGGCGCTGCTTTGGGCGGCTGGAGCAAGAAGACCAGAGGTTGAAGAAGCACTACGGCCGTTGGATGGACATCGTACGGTCACTGGAGCTAGAATCGTTCATATTGACTAAGTTGACAAAGCCCTTCATCCCCGTCAACTTAGTAGGCCCACAAGTCATCCTCCCACCAAGGTGGGTCCCAGCTAGCCGGGGGAGTATTCATTTTTTTGTGCGTAATAAAGACGCACTTCTGGTGGGTCCGAGCTGACAGCAGGGGGAACGTTTTTTTCGCGAAATACGGTGGCCCGTTAGGTCGGTCCCAACAGTCAGGGGGCAAACATTTTTTCACAAAATACGGTGGCCCGTCCAGTGGGTCCCTGCTGTCAGTTAGAGGAATCATTATTTTCCATGTAATAAGGAGGCACTTACTTGCTACGGCCGTGGACCCAGCTGAGACTCTCCACGTACAGTATACTTCCGATGGAAGTCGTTCCTTGACCACGTTGACCTCGCCGTGTTCCGTTGCATGCATGCGTCCATGGGCGTGGTGCATCCCCACTGTCAGCTTCTCACGTACAGTCATCTTCCGATGACTCTCGGTTGTTGACCACGTTGACCACACCATGCCGAGCGCACCCAGACTGGAACGACCCGGAGATGGGGAAGACGGGGCAGTGGAGTCGCAGATGGAGAGGAGTGGGAAACTTCACTGGTTCGGGTGCACGGCAGCATAGCCGCGATGCCGCCCACGGGAGACAGGAGCAAGAACAGAGGTTGAAGAAGGAGCACGGTTGTTGGATTAACATCCAACAGTCCAGCTGCTAGAATCATTTGTTGATTAAGTTGACAAAGCCGTGCGTACACGTCCGCTTAGTAGGCCCACAAGTAAGTCACCAAATCTGACGGGTCCCAACTGTCAATGGGATGAATATTTTTTTTCGCAAAACAAGGAGGCACTTCCTTCGGTGCGAAGATACAGCCGATGGGTCCCAGCTGTCAGGTGGAGGAAACATTTTTTTCCAGCTTAATAAGGAGGAACTTTCCTTGCGTGCGACCATGGACCTTGTGGGTCCCAGCAGTCAGGCTCTCGATGTACAGTCATCTTCCAATGACTCTCGTTTGTTGACCACGCCGCACCAAACGCAGCGAGGCGGTGGACGACGGCGAGGCCTCGGACGGGAACGACTTGGGGATGGGAAAACGCGGCAGTGGAGTCACAGATTGAGAGGAGGAGAAGGGTTGTAACTGGTTCTGTTGCGGTGTGGGGCTGTAGTCTGTGGAGAATAATAGGAGGTGTCGAGGGGTGGAGGGATAGCCTTGCCGGCGGTGGGGTAGCGCTTCGCATCGATGCGTGCTAAGCAGAGCCACTAGCCGCCAGAGGCCGGACCAGGCGGTCCCGGCGACGCTGGAGGAAGAAGACGAGAGATTGAAGGTGCATGCCGGCCGTTGGATATAAATCCAATGGTTGTGGATGACACAATCATTTGTTGACCAAGTTGATAACGCCCTGCGTAGGCTTCGACCTATTGGCCCACATGTCAGCCTGCAAAAATGTGGCATATATTTAACCCATGTTTTCTAGAATGTACAGTCCATTTGCTGGGCTGGGTGAACAAATAATTTCGCGTCAATCAGGCGCATTTATATTTTCTAAGAAATCCCAGCCCATTTGCACTTCCTTGAAATACACGTATTAGGTGGGCTTGTTATATATATAATGTTATGTTAGAAGGAGCAATTAATATCAAAGAATAAACCGGAGAGGCACATTTTTTATATATATAATTAACAAATTAGCGAGTTATTGCTGAAAATAAAAATGAGCACGTTATTATTAAATTGGTCCTTAAAATCTTCGCAAGCTTTTGTACGCAATCACCAGGATTTTCCTTGCCTGTGAGTCAAAAACAACCAGGATTTTCCTTGCCAACTTCCGTTAAACATTTACTTTTATAAGTTAATAACACGTGGGATGTTTTTATAATGTATATATAAGTCTCTATAAAATATACGATAATAGTAATAATATAAATATATATAATGTGGTTAGAAGGGAAAACATAAATTGGACACATCATTACTTTTATAAGAGACCTGCGTTTTATACACCACAGTAGGCATACTAACAAGTTCGCACACAAATACAACAGAAAAGGTAAACATTCATATCAAACTCAGGTTCACAGGACACGTTCATATTCATAGCCAACATTCACTATCAACAACTCAAAAGATTCATATATACACAAGCTCAGCATATCTATGCATCCAAATGATTGATAGATCACACGACAATATTCATACATAATTCACAAAAAGATTCAGATATACACATGTTCAGTATGTTAATGCATCCAAATGATTGAGATCACATCCAATATGATCCATGGACAAACTTTAATTACCTAGGGTACAAACTGGTAAATGGTGTTCAATCGGAGGTACTTCTTGCTAAAATTAGTTCTTGTACGAGTAAACTTTCGAGTACATAAGAGGCAGCACAGACAATCTGAACTTTGCTTGTAGGTTTATCCTCAAATAGTGGCCTCGTGCCGAGGGAGGTTTGAGCAACTTGGCCACTACTTTCATCCAACTAGTTTACTGGCTCATCTTGGTCCTGTATGTCGCCAAAATTCTACATTGCAGACGAGAAAGGAGGCGGTTGAGAAAATGAACCACCCAATTTTTTTGTGCAGTTCAACTGAAATGGAGCATCCTTGGCGTGCAGACTGATTAAGTGCCAGATGAATATACATGTCAACCAACTTGTCTGGAATCTTTAGACTCCATGCCATATAGTTTGCTACCATATGTGCCGATAAACAAAAGGCACAAGTTGGGACCAAAGACTGGACTGCGTTTTTCTGGGCTATGCGCCAAGCAATATTTTTGGCGTTCACTCTCCTAATACTTGGAGTTTGACAATTGGTTGACGCCGGTTGATACTCGAATGAATATAGGCACTTCTTGTCAACATCGATGCTTGTCTGAGTGAACTTTGGAGTACATAGCAGCAGCATAAGTACCTTTCCATCTGATCGTTTTGTGCAGTTCTACTGAAATCACCCGATGTAATGATTTGCCTGCGAGTTCAGGCTCCAAATTACCCCTTTATGAAATCGGCAAATAGTAGCACAATACCAAATTACCAATACATATGACAGGCACAATAATCAGGATAAAGACCAGTACCAACTTGTGTGAGGTAGCATATCAATTACTATTTCCTTTGACTGGAAGCCGAGATAAGCCAAGCGACTGACAGCAAAGGAAGAAAGCAAGCAGAGATTAGCGACTGACAGGAAAGGACGGAAGCTGTCGAGGCAATGAAGCACCCAAAGTTTTTGTGCAGTTCCACCAAAATCGAGCATCCCTGTTGGCACATATATTGAGAGAGTGAGATTACTGTAATAGTGGGACTAGTTGATGAAACATACACTAACAAATAGAAGCACCCTCATTATCTTAATTGGTAAAGTTAGCAACATAGTAGTCTTGCTTAAAGAGAGGTATTAGTTTATTTAAGCAATGCCAATTAGCTCAACTCAACACTCAAAGCATTGCCATTTATAATAGGTTGCAAAACTTTAACGTGCAAAGATAAAGGAGTTTCTCATGACAGTAGCACGATACAAATAGAGATGACAACAAACTAATATGGATGAAGGCCTTAGGCCCGTACCAACCTGAGAAAAAAAAGCTTATTCATGTTGTCCCACAAGAGATGACAAAGCACTCACTGGAATCACACAATAGTATATATTTTTGTGCACTTCAAATGTATGGTTGAAATCACTCTTGTTTACCAGGGCTGAGATTATATCGAAATATTGTCAAGAACTTCCAACAGAGTTAAAGCACCGGCTGGGATACAGTTCATTGTATTGTCTTGTGTAGTTACACTAAAATGTATGATTGGCACAACATGATCCCGGTTTGCACAAGTAGGAACAAGGTGAAACCTTCATTAGCTTAGTGAGAAAGGATAGGAAGACATTAGCATATTACTCAAACAGTAGCATCAAATTCATGATGGACAATATGCAAAACATTGCCTCATTGAACCAATGGCAATAAATTGACATGCAAAACAATAGCACTATTATGTCATGACACTAATAATATTCCCACCCTGCTCCACCACATGATTCACCTCCATAGACAAACATACACACATACATGATTCAGCATAGGGTCCTACTAAAGATTTGTTTAACTCCAACAGGAAAACTAGGCAGTAATAAATTAGTGGTACTTAAGTACTCCTAATTAATTAAGTGAGACAGCAGAAGTGGAAGGGCTCCTTGGAGGATCGTCTCACATGTAAGGTAGTCGTTGCCGGAGCCCTTGAATGGCCTCGACTGAGGCCTCTGGCTTCAGCAAGATCGCCTTGGCACTATTTCTTCTTCTTCTTCTTCCTCTTCATGCTCTGTTTCTCTTTCTCCTCACTAGTTCGTGAAACCAAGTACATGATTGGCCTTCTAATTCAGAATTGGTTTTGTCAGAGAGGGAGTACAAGTGTACTAGTAAAACCCAGCATTATTTTCTCATGGCAGTCGGAAAATAGAGATGAACACATGCATTAAATATCATTCTTACCTAAAGGAAGGTTATGGCGCCAATATGGATGATGAGGATTGGAACACAGATCTGCCTTTGTGCAGTTCCACCAAAATGAACCAACTATTCCATTCTGACATTCCAGTTAAACAGCACAAAGGTCACTTCTTTTAAGAAGAGTTTTTTGCAGGGCACCAAAAGGTCACAATAGCAACCAGGTGAATTGGATATCCCTGTTTGCACAAAAAGTGTTGGGGAACGTTGCAGAAAATTAAATTTTTTCCTACGGTTTCACCAAGATCCATCTGTGAGTTCATCTAAGCAACGAGTCATGGGAGAGAGATTGCATCTACATACCACTTGTAGATCGCGTGCGGAAGCGTTCAAGGGAACGGGGATGATGGAGTCGTACTCGCCATGATCCAAATCACCGATGACCAAGTGCTGAACGGACAGCACCTCCGTGTTCAACACACGTACGGAGCGGACGAGGTCTCCTCCTTCTTGATCCAGCAAGGGGGAAGGAGAGGTTGAGGAAGAAGGCTCCAGCAGCAGCACGACGGCGTGATGATGGTGGAGAGGCAGTACTCCGACAGGGCTTCGCCAAGCACTCAACGAAGGAGGAGAGGTGTTGGGGAGGGGAGGGGCTGCACCTTGGATAAGGTGTTCAGCCCTCCCCTCGCCCCTCTATTTATAGGGGAAGGGGGAAGGGGGCTGGCCCCCTCTAGATGAGATCTAGAGGGGGGGGGGCGGCCAGGGAGGGGGGCTTGACCCCAAGCAAGGGGGGCGCCCCCACTTGGGTTCCCCCCAACCCTAGGCGCATGGGCCCAAGGGGGGGGGGGCCCAGCCCTCCAGGGGCTGGTTCACTGCCCCTTGCGGCCCATGAGGCCCTCCGGGAGGGGTGGCCCCTCCCGGTGGACCCCCGGAACCCCTCCGGTGGCCCCGGTACAATACCGATATGCCCCCGAAACTTTCTGGTGTCCGTATGACAACTTCCCATATATAAATCTTCACCTCCGGACCATTCCGGAACTCCTCGTGACGTCCAGGATCTCATCCGGGACTCTGAACAACATTCGGTAATCACATACAAGTCTTCCTAATAACCCTAGCGTCACTGAACCTTAAGTGTGTAGACCCTACGGGTTTGGGAGACATGCAGACATGACCGAGATGGCTCTCCGGTCAATAACCAACAGCGGGATCTGGATACCCATGTTGGCTCCCACATGCTCCTCGATGATCTCATCGGATGAACCATGATGTTGAGGATTCAATCAACCCCGTATACAATTCCCTTTGTCAATCGGTACGTTACATGCCCGAGACTCAATCGTCGGTATCCCAATACCTCGTTCAGTCTCGTTACCGGCAAGTCACTTTACTCGTACCGTAATGCATGATCCTGTGACCAAACACTTGGTCACCTTGAGCTCATTATGATGATGCATTACCGAGTGGCCCCAGAGATACCTCTCCGTCATACGGAGTGACAAATCCCAGTCTCGATCCGTGTCAACCCAACAGACACTTTCGGAGATACCTGTAGTGCACCTTTATAGTCACCCAGTTACGTTGTGACATTTGGTACACCCAAAGCACTCCTACGGTATCCGGGAGTTACAGGATCTCATGGTCTAAGGAAGAGATACTTGACATTGGAAAAGCTCTAGCAAAACGAACTACACGATCTTGTGCTATGCTTAGGATTGGGTCTTGTCCATCACATCATTCTCCTAATGATGTGATCCCGTTGTGAACGACATCTAATGTCCATAGTCAAGAAACCATGACTATCTGTTGACCAATGAGCTAGTCAACTAGAGGCTTACTAGGGACGTATTTGGTCTAAGTATTCACATGTGTATTACGATTTCCGGATAATACAATTATAGCATGAATAAAATACAATTATCATGAACAAGGACATATAATAATAATCCTTTTATTATTGCCTCTAGGGCATATTTCCAACAGTCTCCCACTTGCACTAGAGTCAATAATCTAGTTACATTGTGATGAGTCGAACACCCATAGAGTTCTGGTGTTGATCATGTTTTGCTCACGAAAGAGGTTTAGTCAACGGATCTGCGACATTCAGATCCATATGTACTTTGCAAATATCTATGTCGCCATCTTGAACATTTTCACGGATGGAGTTGAAACGACGCTTGATGTGCCTAGTCTTCTTGTGAAACCTGGGCTCCTTGGCAAGGGCAATAGCTCCAGTGTTGTCACAGAAGAGTTTGATCGGCCCCGACGCATTGGGTATGACTCCTAGGTCGGTGATGAACTCCTTCACCCAAATTGCTTCATGCGCTGCCTCCGAGGCTGCCATGTACTCCGCTTCACATGTAGATCCCGCCACGACGCTCTGCTTGCAGCTGCACCAGCTTACTGCTCCACCATTCAACATATACACGTATCCGGTTTGTGACTTAGAGTCATCCAAATCTGTGTCGAAGCTAGCGTCGACGTAACCCTTTACAACGAGCTCTTTGTCACCTCCATAAACGAGAAACATGTCCTTTGTCCTTTTCAGCTACTTCAGGATATTCTTGACTACTGTCTAGTGTTCCTTACCGGGATTACTTTGGTACCTTCCTACCAAACTTACTGCAAGGTTTACATCAGGTCTGGTACACAGCATGGCACACATAATAGATCCTATGGCTGAGGCATAGGGGATGACACTCATCTCTTCTTTATCTTTTGCCATGGTCGGGCATCGAGCCGAGCTCAATCTCACACTTTCTTGGACTGATCCATTTTGAACTTCTTCAAAATCTTATCAAGGTATGTGCTTTGTGAAAGACCTATGAGGCGTCTCGATCTATCCCTATAGATCTTGATGCCTAATATGTAAGCAGCTTCTCCAAGGTCCTTCATTGAAAAACACTTATTCAAGTAGGCCTTAATGCTGTCCAAGAATTCTATATCATTTCCCATCAAAATTATGTCATCTACATATAATATGAGAAATGCTATAGAGCTCCCACTCACTTTCTTATAAACACAGGCTTCTCCATAAGTCTGCATAAACCCAAACGCTTTGATCATCTCATCAAAGCGAATGTTCCAACTCCGAGATGCTTGCACCAGCCCATAAATGGATTGCTGGAGCTTACATACTTTGTTAGCATTCTTAGGATCAACAAAACCGTCCGGCTGCATCATATACAGCTCTTCCTTAAGATAACCGTTAAGGAATGCCGTTTTGACGTCCATCTGCCATATCTCATAATCATAGTATGCAGCAATTGCTAACATGATTCGGACGGACTTAAGCTTCGCTACGGGAGAGAAAGTCTCATCGTAGTCAATCCCTTGAACTTGCCGATAACCCTTAGCGACAAGTCGAGCTTTATAGATGGTTACATTACCATCCGCGTCCGTCTTCTTCTTAAAGATCCATTTGTTTTCTATCGCTCGCCGATCATCGGGTAAGTTAGTCAAAGTCCATACTTTGTTTTCATACATGGATTCTATCTCGGATTGCATGGCTTCAAGCCATTTGTTGGAATCTGGGCCCGCCATCGCTTCTTCATAGTTCGAAGGTTCACCGTTGTCTAACAACATGATTTCCAGGACAGGGTTGCCATACCACTCTGGTGTGGAACGTGTCCTTGTGGACCTACGAAGTTCAGTAGCAACTTGATCCGAAGTACCTTGATCATCATCATTAATTTCCTCTCCAATCGGTGTAGGCACCACAGGAACATTTTCCTGAGCTGCACTACTTTCCGGTTCAAGAGGTAGTACTTCATCGAGTTCTACTTTCCTCCCACTTACTCCTTTCGAGAGAAACTCTTTTTCCAGAAAGGATCCATTCTTGGCAACAAACATCTTGCCTTCGGATCTAAGATAGAAGGTATACCCAATGGTTTCCTTAGGCTATCCTATGAAGACGCATTTTTCCGACTTGGGTTCGAGCTTTTCAGGTTGAAGTTTCTTGACATAAGCATCGCATCCCCAAATTTTTAGAAACGACAGCTTAGGTTTCTTTCCAAACCATAATTCATACGGTGTCGTCTCAACGGATTTAGACAGTGACCTATTTAAAGTGAATGTAGCTGTCTCTAGAGCGTATCCCCAAAATGATAGCGGTAAATCGGTAAGAGACATCATAGATCGCACCATATCCAATAGAGTGCGATTACAACGTTCGGACACACGTTACGCTGAGGTGTTCCAGGCAGCGTGAGTTGTGAAACGATTCCACATTTCCTTAAGTGTGTACCAAATTCGTGACTTAAATATTCTCCTCCATGATCCGATCGTAAGAATTTTATCTTTCGGTCATGTTGATTCTCTACTTCATTCTGAAACTCCTTAAACTTTTCAAAGGTCTCAGACTTGTATTTCATCAAGTAGACATACCCATATCTACTCAAGTCATCAGTGAGAGTGAGAACATAACGATATCCTCCGTGAGCCTCAACGCTCATTGGACCGCACACATTGGTATGTATGATTTCCGATAAGTTGGTTGCTCGCTCCATTGTTCCGGAGAACGGAGTCTTGGTCATTTTACCCATGAGGCATGGTTCGCACGTGTCAAATGATTCATAATCGAGAGACTCTAAAAGTCCATCAGTATGGAGCTTCTTCATGCGCTTGATACCTATGTGACCAAGGCGGCAGTGCCACAAGTATGTGGGACTATCGTTATCAACTTTACATCTTTTGGTATTCACGCTATGAATATGTGTAACATTACGTTCGAGATTCATTAAGAATAAACCATTGACCATCGGGGCATGACCATAAAACATATCTCTCATATAAATAGAACAACCATTATTCTCGGATTTAAATGAGTAGCCATCTCGCATCAAACGAGATCCAGATACAATGTTCATGCTCAAACTTGGCACTAAATAACAATTATTGAGGTTTAAAACTAATCCCGTAGGTAAATGTAGAGGTAGCGTGCCGACGGCGATCACATCGACCTTGGAACCATTCCCGACGCGCATCATCACCTCGTCCTTCGCCAGTCTCCGCTTATTACGCAGCTCCTGCTGTGAGTTACAAATATGAGCAATGGCACCAGTATCAAATAACCAGGAGTTACTATGAGTACTGGTAAGGTACACATCAATTACATGTATATCAAATATACCTTTAGTGTTGCCGGCCTTCTTGTCCGTTAAGTATTTGGGGCAGTTCCGCTTCCAGTGACCCTTCCCTTTGCAATAAA
>NC_057798.1:328597655-328604746 GCF_018294505.1 Triticum aestivum | reverse complement strand
GAGGAGGACTGGTCATCTGTCTCTGAGTCCTCGATTGAGGAGCTATCGGTAACCAGCAAGATATGCGCTTCGTCGGATAGCATTGTCTGCTCTGAAGACCTTGTTTCGCTCCAAATTTTTCCATGACCTTGTCAAATGGCTGATGCACAGGAAGAGTAGTTGAATGTAGTAACATTGTTGAAAATGTAATACATATTGAAAAAAAGGATGGCATGATATAATTCACATATAAGATGACTGGCTAACCAGGATGGCACTGCAAAATTCACATATATGATTCCTGGCTAAACAAGATGGAATTGCATAATTCACATGTATGATATAGAAACTAAACAGATAGCATTCACACAAAGCATTTCTAAACTAACCAGATGATATATTTGATGTATAAAGTAAGCAATCCAAGGCGCCATATGCATGATATGACCAACATCAGCATAACAAGTTAGAGCAAAGACCTTAGGGAGTAAATAGGAGTGGTCTGCTCCCTCTGAATCCCCCTTTGAACAGTTATCTTCCTCTTGATTATAGTCTAGAATGGGGGAGGGGGTTGCTTTTGTGCCCACCATGGAGCAACCTCTGCATGATTTTTTTTTGCCACGCATGGCTCGTCTCTTTTGCTCTACATGTTCAGTACCATTGTGTACAATAACTGACATGCATAGGAATAAAACATAGTGAGATTATGTAATAAGTAGTGCATGCTGAAATCCGGAGTGACGGTAGCAACCTATGGATAGACCCAAAACCAATGATAGTACGCAGATAATAGCTTCACTTAAAAAATACAAATAATGGCTACTTTACTGTTTGTTTCCCACCCAACATGAAACTCATAGTTGACACCCGAGATTAACCAGATAGTAGACAGAAACAATTGATTGCTGCCCGAATATGTACCCCACAACCATTTAAAAACCAAATTTTAGGATTAGTTTGGACCTAACTCGGAGTCTAAGAGGTGAACATGACGATAAAGTAGAATGTAATATTAAGCGGTGCATAACATAAGCAAACACGGTGCAACCTCTCTTGCGGACCTGTGTAGTCCTCATGGTCATCTGCTCAATTGATTATGGTAATGCAGTTGTCGTGGCTGCCAGCGGCAGGGAAGAAGATCTGAGGCGGCAAAAGACAGTCTAGAGGGCGGTTCCCTGCTGTAGTGAACCCTTCCGTCATTGGAGCAGCTGAGCTGGGGTGGACGGCAGCGGGGCAGGAGAGGGACAAACCACACAAGGTTTTCTTTGACACATATCTGTAACAAAAGTAATTTTGTAAGCGCTTGTTTGAATTGGAGGATTCTAACAATGCAGGGATAGGAAATACATAGGAATAGGATAGGAATGACATGCGAAACTGAGAATTTAAAAACTCAGTATTTCTATCAATCTAGGTGTTTGGTTCACAAGAATTGGAAGATCACAGGGATGCAAAGAAGCATGGTCAAATTAAGTCAAACCGCAAGAAAATGTACAATTACAATGCTATTATGCTACTATCGCTTACTCTTGTGCTTTATGTATAGGAATTTGAAAAGGAGGCCAAGTGGATATTAAAATTCCTACGGTTTTTCTTTGAAAGAGACACTAAAGGAACAAATCCTACAGTTTTCGTTTGCTCCATTCCTTTGAACCAAATGCATGAATAGTAGTACCATAGGAAACTTTCCAATTCCTATGTTTTTCCTTTACTTTTCCTTTCGACCACTGTTAATTCTAGTAGGCAGGCTTGAACAGGAAAAATTCTGCACTCCAAAAATGTTTTTGTGCTACTTCTACTACTTTGAACCCAGGCCACTTCCATACTAGCTCAACTCCCAGGCCCACCTACACGTGCACACCTCAAACGCTCAGATATAAATAATGCTGGCTTTTGAGAGATTCCATCATGGATGGCTAAATTGCCTAGTACCTCACTGCTTGTCATATAGGAGAAACTAATTGTATTTCACATTACTACGCGTGCTAAGTGCACAATATATATAAAATGTAGAGTAAAAATGTGATGCAACAAGTGTACAACCTCTTCGGCGAAGCCATGTCGATCTCAGCATCATTTGGTTGGTCGTTGAGGATGTTGTGGCTGATGTGGCTGTTGGAGGAGGGGAAGAAGATCTTAGGCGTCTGTAGATAGAGCTGAGGGTACTACTTCACTTTGATGGAGGGTTTCGTCGTTGGAGCAACTCTGGTGAGTTGTACGATGGTGAGGCTGAAGCAGAACAAGAGAGACAAGGTTAACCTGAAGTGGTATTCTAATATATCTCCAATAGATGATGCAAAATACATCACCAAAAAGTGCTAGATGTAAAATACATCACCCGCTCATCTCTGAACTTAACTGTCGAAACTGAATTTAACTGTCAAAACCGAATTTTACTGTCAAAACTGAATTTTGATGTCGAAACTGAATTTTACTATCGAAACTGAATTTTACTATCAAAACTGAATGCACTAGTAGTAGAAAAGTAGTGCACTAATAGTCTTGGCCGCTCGAGCACTAGTGGCAGAGTAGCAGTGATTAAATCGGTAGCCGCTCCAGCAGGGAATATACTACTAGTGAGCAGCCGGGGCAGATGGTCGTGCAGCAGCAGCGCCAGAGAAGCAGTGCATGCGGCAGCCGGGGCAGCTGGTCGTGTAGAGGCATCTCGGGTAGCAGCAGGAGGAGCTCGAGCGAGAGCCAGAGCAGCTGCTCGTGCAGTAGCAACACAAGCAGGAGTAGAGCAGCAGCGTACGCAAGAGAAAGAGCAAGACTAGCAGCGCGAGCAATAGCAATAGCAGACCAAGTACGGGACCGAGAGCAAGAGCAGCAGTAGCAGATCCAGCGATAGCCGAAGCAACACCAACAGCTCCTACTGATGTGGATGTCGTCGCTGAGGGAGCGTCGCCATGGAGGAAGTGGCCGACAATGATGCCATAGATGGAGTCGCGCCATGGCAGCTCGGGACTGAGCGTCGGTAGCACCATGAGATCGAATCAAGAAGAAAATGCAGCAATTAGTGTAGAACCTCTTTGGTGGCGCCGATTAGGCCTCAGCTTCATCTGAGGAATCGGTGATGGTGTTGCTGTTCCGATGATGCAGGTGAAGACAGTGCTCTGAGAATGCATGTGGGGCGATAGATGAGGCAAACGTGTGGGCAGCTCCTTGGAGGGGGGGGGGGACAGGGTGGCTGAACCAGCGGGACGATGAGATCAAAGATGTATCTTCATCCGGGGCAGTGGATGAGTGTCACGCCCAATATGCGACCCATCCTAAAGGAACTCAAAAGTCCCACCAAGGATAGACGCGCATATTGGAGACACTTTTGCAGGGTGGATATCATTACATCGTACCATTACATAATAGTTGGGGATACATACAACAGGCATACAATGCCACATGAATACAACAACATCATACATAAGAGCAACATCCGACTACAGATGAAACACGAACAGAAACTCAAATGACAACCACCCTGCTAGCCCAGGCTGCCGACCTGGAACCTATCCCCTAATCGAAGAAGAAACAGAAGAAGAACTCCAAAACAAGTAACATCGCTCTCGCGTCATGATCATCGCAATACGTGTACCTGCATCTATTGTTGTAGTAATCTGTGAGCCACGAGGACTCAGCAATCCCATTACCATGGGTATCAAGACTAGCAAAGCTTATTGGGTATGGAAAGGATAAGTGGTAAGGTTGCAGCAGCGACTAAGCATATATGGTGGCTAACATACTAAAATAAGAGCGAGAAGAGAAGCAACGCAACAGTCGAGAAGCTAGAGGTGATCAAGAAGTGATCCTGAAACTACTTACGTTCATACATAACCCAAACCGTGTTCACTTCCCGGACTCTACCGAGAAGAGACCATCACGGCTACACACACGGTTGATGCATTTTAATTAAGTCAAGTGTCAAGTTCTCTACAACCGGACATTAACAATTTCCCATTTGCCACATAACCACGGGCACGGCTCTCGAAAGTTTAAACCCTGCAGGGGTGTCCCAACTTAGCCCATTATAAGCTCTCACGACCAATGAAGGATATTGCTTCTCCCGAGAAGACCCGATCAACCTCAGAATCCCGGTTACAAGACATTTCGACAATGGTAAAACAAGACCAGCAAGACCGCCCGAATGTGCTGAAAAATCCCGATAGGAGCTGCACATATCTTGTTTTAAGGGCACACTGGATGAGTCAAGCTACGAGTAAAACCAGCCCTCAAGTTTCCCCGAGGTGGCCGCATAGGCTGCTCGGTTCAGACCAACACTTAGAGAAGCACTGGCCTGGGGGGTTTAAAATAAAGATGACCCTCGGGTTAATTACTCCCAAGGGAAAAGGTAATAGATTTTTAGGCAAATATAAAACCAAAGTTGGGCCTTGCTAGAGGAGTTTTATTCAAAGCGAACTGTCAAGGGGTTCCCATACACCCGGCCGCGTAAGGAACGCAAAATCAAGGAACATAACACTAGTATGATGGAAACTAAGGCGGCAAGAGTGGAACAAAACACCAGGCGTAAGGCCAAGCCTTCCACCCTTTACCAAGTATATAGATGCATTAACTTAAATAAGAGATATTGTGATATCCCAACATAATCATGTTCCAACATGGAGCAATCTTCAACTTCACCTGCAACTAACAATGCTATAAGAGGGGCTGAGCAAAGCGGTAACATAGCCAAGCAACGGTTTGCTAGGAAGGGTGAAAATGTTAGAGGCTGACATGGCAATTTGGGAGGCTTGATAAACAAGTGATAGGTAGCACAGCATAGCGATAGAACGAAGGAACTAGCATAGCAATGATAGTAGTGAGATCCAGGGTAATGGTCATCTTGCCTGAAATCCCGCTAGGAAGAAGAATGAGTCTGTGAAGAAGACGGACGGATGAAGACGAACCAAGTGTAGACGAACAAATCCTCATGATCGCAACGAAATGGGAACTATCGAGAAGAAGCACAACCGGAAAGAAGCAAACACCATGGTAAACACACAACACATAAACATGGCATTATGCTCAACCAAGTATGATGCATGACAAAGGCTATATGATGCTACTCATGGCAAGAGATGAAGCATACAAGAACAACACATCAAAGCAAGTTTAAATGAGGCCGGAAACAACATATAACAAATCTAGTAAGTCCTCCTATGCAAATTTCGAAATTGGTCCAGATCTGAATAAACCTTATGTTCAAGTGGTTAGACAGCAAGTTAAAATGCACCATGATGATCTACATGAGATTCTAGTCAAGTTACATATGAAGTTCATTTAATTCGAAGCTACGGCCTAGAAGATATGAGCAAAACAAGTTAAACATGGCATTAATGCAAAATGAATTCAAACATCAAGCAAACACTCTCAATACATTGATGCAATATGATAATATGAAACTACATGTAAAATCAAGCAAGTTTCATATAGAGCATGCTCAAAGCAGAGCAACGGTGCCACACATACACTCCAAACAAGATATAACAACAATCTGCCCAAACGAGCAAGTAGGCACTTTGCAAACAACAAAACAACATGCTACAGGAATCATATGAGCACAAACTTGACATGCAGTTCATTTACGGATAACATACTTCAAATATAATTAAAGTTCATGTTCATAGGCATCAATATTAAACCAATATGATCAATGCAAAATGCAACTTTATAACACAGGAGCATATGCATGAGCAGAGTTAATATGATGGCAACTTGAGAGCAATAAAGAGACAAGCTACAGCAAGTATACATAGCAACCAAGGGCATGACATCAAAGTACACATAACAAAGAGCAAATAACATCATGGCATCATATACATATGGCTCATGGATTAGTAGGAGCCAACATGACAAGATTGAATGTTGAAACAGTTTCAGCAAGTGTAAAATAACAACATTATGATAGCATGTTTGCAAGCATGGAACAGAGGCATATGTATCCAAAATTAGCAAACATGGCATGTGAACGTTGTACTTATAGCATACTTCAAAACATGTAATTGGAGCATCTCCAGAAGAGGCATAGAATAATTAGTGTCAAGCTCACAACACAACATCATGAAGTTAACAGGGATCTGGAACATTATATAAACATGTTCATGGCAACGAAAACATATGCTATAGGAAAACATGTCAACTAAGCATCTCCAGAAAATGCATGGATTAATTGGTAGCATCAAGCAAACATGGCAACATGATATAGCAGTTTCAGCATTGACAGAACATTAATAGCAAGTAGCCCACTTCACAAGCTTGATGCACTCGCTACAGGGCATATAAAAATACATGAATTGCACCCCTGTAAAGATGGCATAAACATGCTACTAAAACATGTATACACCATGCTCATAGGATGCACACACAAAATGCAACAAAAATGACAAATCAGGAAGTTACAGCAGTTTTCAGTAGTTAACAACAACATGCACTTTGGCAACAGAGATTAAGATATCAAGATGCGCCCTAACATGAATTGAAAGCACACAGAGAATGAAGAGTAGAACATGTTCATATCAAGGTCATCATCATAGCATCAACAGGGACAAAGTTGTGGCACTCACAAGATGCACGAATGATGTTAACAATCAACAGATTCCAGCAATTCATATCACGTAGAAGTTTTGCAACAAAGATTAAGGAATCAATATGAACAGGAACATGAATGCAAACTAGACCATCATGAAGAGCACTCTGAGATGAACATTTTGACATATCATGCACGCAAAATGGAGCAATATGTATGAAGATATCAACAGTCAAACATGCACACATGAGATGAGAAATGCCAGGGACTTGGTGGGATTTTCACCTCGGGGGAAAATGGATCTCGCGGTTTGGGACGGGATGGTTCGATCCGGGCGTTTGGTTGGCGGGCTGCGAGCTGAACCGGGACGAGATAGTCCCGTCGGCGGGCATGGCGCTTCGGCGAGGTCGTGGCCGGCAGGGGTGGCGGATCCGGCGCCGGGGCCTCCTCTGGCCGGGATCCCGCCGGATCCGGGCGAAGGCGGGCCGGCGAGGCGGCGAGCAGGCGGAGTGCAGGTGGCGGTCTCTGGCGGCAGAGAGCGGTGGGTGGCGCGGAGCTTGGGCGACGCGGGGGCGTGGCCCGGTCGGCCCGGGGG